>NC_056745.1:494331205-494381205 GCF_019279795.1 Protopterus annectens
CACTTGCTCAACGTTTTCTGGAAATCATTAATTCCAATGCCCTGGAAAAACTCATTTTCACCCCCACCAGGGGTAGAAACATCCTTGACCTGGTCATTACTAACATGGGTGACCATTACTCTACACCAGTAATCAACTCCTCCCTGGTCAGATCTGACCATAAGCTAATCACCATGTATATCCACATCCCACCTTCACTCCCCTAAAGGAAACCACCATAAAAAACTTCTCCAAAGCCAATTTTGGACTTCTAAAAACAGAGGTGGCTAACTTCACGACACCCATGCAAATGGGAACTAGGTGCATGACTGCTGAATCATACACCAGTGCACTGTATGAGCACATACACAAGTGCATGGAATGGGCCATACCAAACAGAACCAAGATGCTCTCCTCCAAGAAAAGGAAGCCAATCTGGTGGTCCCCCACCATAAACAAACTACAACAGAAGGAAAAAACTGTTGCAGAAAAGGGTGAAGTCCCAAAACTGGAAAAACACCTTTGTTAGCCTCAGCAAAAACTGAGATCCATCATCAAATCCTCTAAAGCTAACTATGAAAACAAAAGTGCTGCAGATTCTAAAGACAACCACAAGGCATTCTATAGAAGAGCGAACCAAAGCCACTAGGAAACTCAGGCAAGAAGAAATATTGTAAACGTATTTTAATAAAACCATTTTCACTCTTGCAAAGCAGGAGCTTCTTCAGACAAAATGAAAAGTACAAAAACACTTCTTTTAAAAGTAACAGCTGATTAACTCTATGATGTCATTTCCTTTCCAGCTGGTAATATTACGGACCACTTTTTATGTATAGTAATAAGACAAATTCATAGTTAAGTATTATAAAAGTCTTCATAAATTTTTCTTGAACTTTAACTGTGTTCACATTAATGTAAACAATATGTTATATTTACTTTAAGTAATTTTTGATACAGTTAAAAATACAGTTAAAAATCGTATAATACACCGGAACTTTTTATCTTAAGCATACAAATACCCCGAGGGGACAACAATAAACTACATATTAAAGGATACATCTAATTCTGTGTTTAGTAGTATTGTACAGAATTTTTCAAAATGGTATAAAAAGTACAAAAAGTTTTAGTATATGTATTTTAATATACAGTCATACATAATAATAAATGTCCTACCCTCAATAAGTGATAGTTCAATTTCTTAAATAACTTTTATATTTCAAAATAACTGATATGTTGCAGGTCTCATTCAACCCAGGGGGGGAAAAAGCATTTAATAGTAGTTGCCATTCAAGTTCTTTTAATTCAAGGAGAAGGGACTGAGGACCCCCCCTAATACCCACTTTTACCAAGTCTATACCCATAAAGCAAAAGCTATGTCCAACATGATCTAAAATGTGCTTTGATAGGGCATTGTCAGTTTTTTTGTTTCTTATAGCGTAATTATGTTGGTAAACACGGTCACGCATCTTTCGGTCCGTCTTACCAACATAAAACGCAGCACAGCAATTACACTGGGCTAAGTAAACAATAGACTTGGTTTCACACCCAATCTTGTGTTTGATGTAAAATTTCTCATTCCTTATGACAAAAGAATTCCCTGTTTTCAGTAACCTGCACCAATTACAGAGACCGCAAGGGACACTACCAGTTTGTCTTGAGGGGAAGTTACTAGAATCACTAGTTTGCAGCAGTTCTTTTAAATTTCTACCTCTCCTGAATACAAATGAAGGAAAGGAACCCAGAATTTCCAATAAGTAAGCATTATTCACAATGAAATGCCAGTTCTTCTTTATAATGGAACACATACTATCAATGTGTTTATTGTGAGTTAGAATAAGACTGGTCTTAAAATCTTGTATAAAACTCACAGTGATTTGGCCATTGTCATTATTCTCATATAAGGGAGGACTGAGTTCATTACTAGGTGTAGATGTTTGCATGTTTTCTATATTCAGAGGGTCACTTAAGTTAGAGTTAGAGAGTAATGGCTTATAAAACCCTAACACTCTCTTCTGTGACACCTCTTTAATTAAGCTGTCAAGGAGTTCACAAGGGTAACCCCTATTCAAAAACATGCCTTTGAGGTTAGAACACTCAATTTCAAAAGCTATGTCAGTATTACACATTCGTGTAGCTCTCACTAATTGGCCCTTTACTATGGACTTTTTCTGTTTCCATGGATGGTTGCTGGAATAGTGTAGGAAAGCATTACAGTATGTGTGTTTTCTGAAAATGCTAGAAAGGAATCGCTTATTGTCGACATCCTTAATAAGCTTCACATCTAGGTAGTCTATCTCTTTGTCGGAGAAATGGTGAGTGAACATTAGGAAAGGACAAGAAGTGTTCATTTTCCTTAATAAGTTGAGGACACAATCTTCATCTCCCTGTATAAGGATAAATACGTCGTCTAAAAAGCGCGTATAAAATTTTCTTATCTCTTTAAATAAGGCATCTTTGAACAGGAATGTCTTTTCCCAATACGCAACCACTAAATTGGCAACGCTCCCCCCACATGGGGAACCCATTGCAATACCTCTTTTTTGGAGGTAATAGTTGTTGTCAAAAATGAAGAAGTTAGATGTTAAAATGATGTCAAGTAAGATGGTAACGACATCAATTTCATCTTTAGGTGCTCCGAGGTCAAGTAACATCAATTCAACCCATTCAATAGCCTCACAGTGTGGTATGCAAGTATATAAATCAACAACATCAATTGTTAAGAAATTATTTGAAGGGTCAAAGGGAATGTCGTTGATGGACATTAAAAAAGACCATGAGTCTTTACAGATCTGGGGTAACAACTTAAGGTATTTATTTAAGATGTGATCAACAACCTTAGCACAAGGGTACGTAATACAACATCTCCCATCCACCAGAGCCCGCATAGGTGGGTCCACCAGGTTTTTATGTATTTTGGGGATTCCAAACATTACTGGAACTCTGGGGAAGGAGATGTTGATGAAGTTAAAGGTTTCCATGTCTATCCTTCCTTCTATGAATAAATCCCTAAGGTACCCTTTGATACGATTGTAGTTGCCTGACATCTCATTAAGAGATGAAGTTTCATACGCTGGTGTGTTGAGTACTTTAAACATCTTAACGTTATAGTCATCCTTATCAAGGATGACCAAACCCCCACCTTTATCTGGTTTAATCACCCTAATAGGAAAATTCCTAAGATTTTCCAGACTGGCCCTTTGTTCAGGTGAAATGTTGTTCCTGTTTTCAAACCACCTAATATTCTGGAATAAGAATCTAAGATCTATTTCACAAGCATATTCAAATGTTTGTAGAATGGGGTGTAGTGGAGGGTTGAACGTACTCGACATTTTGAAAGGGTGTATGTCTAAAGCAGAATCACCTTTAAATAAAACTCTAAGATTTAACCTGCGTACATAACATTTCAAGTCCATCAAACATTTAGGTAGACTGATCCTCTGGTCCGGAACAAACGATAGCCCAAAAGCTAACAGTTCAATAAGTTCTTGATCAATGTTAACATCGGAGAAGTTGTACACAGTAAAATCTCCTTTTAGATTTTTCAAGATGCTAGGTTTACCAATTGGAAAAACAGGAAGTTCATTTCCTAATTGTTCGAGTTGTTTTTCCTTTGGTTTTTCCTCCGCCCTAAAAAAGATTTATTCTGATTATTATAGTTAGGGTGGTGTCCATTTTTATTGTAGTTGGATTTTATCCTGTTACTTCTCCTCGGTTGTTTGGACGATGGGCCTTCGTCACCATCTTCATTTTCGACATCATTCTCTTCTAATGGGTAAAGACCATCCCTGACATTACTGTTATTAGTTGAACCATCTTGGTTAGGAGAACCCTTTGTTGTTTTAACCAAGTTAGGGTACGCCATCTCAGCGGCGTATGCTTGACGATCTCTTGTTAGTTTTTTAATTTTATTAGTTTTTAATTTAACCAACAAGGAGTCAATACTATCAAAGATCCGGTGATAATCGTATTTGTACCGAGAAAAATTGAGGTCAATTTTAATTTTACTGTCAAGGGCATTAGTTTCGAGCAATAAGGCGTCAATATGTTTTTCATAATGTTTGACCATGACGCCTAATAACTCGAGCCCTTGTTTATTCAAAACACAATTGAGTTCGTCTACAAACAAAGAGTCAGAGAATAGCCCAGTAGGTGTAAAGGAACTCCTTAAGCCTTTAGGCACGATACTCTCTCTAATACATTGTTTAAAATAGGAAACTTCCAGTTGGAGTTTCCTGATTTTCAGCATATTATTATCCAAGAGTTTTAAATTTATAGAAATGTTGTCATCAGTATTACCTGACATACTTGTCCCCGTAGCCGACGGCCCCGTAGGTCCAAAAGCAAAGACTTCAATATTGTTGGCCCATTCACCAAAGGAGGGTACGCCAATAAGCCCAGGGTTACAGTTGTTGCCACTCAAGGTGTTACAGTTGTTTACCCCAGTCGCAGGAACAATCCCAATAGACCGGGTAGAACCATCCGTTTGTCTTGTTGCTGCAGGCGGTGTCAAACCAAGTATAATTTCAGGAGCGTTGGAGGTCAATACAGAACCGACCGTTCTCTGTGCTTGTCCAGGCTCAATGGAATTGGAAGAGCTACTAGCCGACCTGGTAGTGTCCCTTGCGGTCTCTGTAATTGGTGCAGGTTACTGAAAACAGGGAATTCTTTTGTCATAAGGAATGAGAAATTTTACATCAAACACAAGATTGGGTGTGAAACCAAGTCTATTGTTTACTTAGCCCAGTGTAATTGCTGTGCTGCGTTTTATGTTGGTAAGACGGACCGAAAGATGCGTGACCGTGTTTACCAACATAATTACGCTATAAGAAACAAAAAAACTGACAATGCCCTATCAAAGCACATTTTAGATCATGTTGGACATAGCTTTTGCTTTATGGGTATAGACTTGGTAAAAGTGGGTATTAGGGGGGGTCCTCAGTCCCTTCTCCTTGAATTAAAAGAACTTGAATGGCAACTACTATTAAATGCTTTTTCCCCCCCTGGGTTGAATGAGACCTGCAACATATCAGTTATTTTGAAATATAAAAGTTATTTAAGAAATTGAACTATCACTTATTGAGGGTAGGACATTTATTATTATGTATGACTGTATATTAAAATACATATACTAAAACTTTTTGTACTTTTTATACCATTTTGAAAAATTCTGTACAATACTACTAAACACAGAATTAGATGTACTTTTTAATATGTAGTTTATTGTTGTCCCCTCGGGGTATTTGTATGCTTAAGATAAAAAGTTCCGGTGTATTATACGATTTTTAACTGTATTTTTAACTGTATCAAAAATTACTTAAAGTAAATATAACATATTGTTTACATTAATGTGAACACAGTTAAAGTTCAAGAAAAATTTATGAAGACTTTTATAATACTTAACTATAAATTTGTCTTATTACTATACATAAAAAGTGGTCCGTAATATTACCAGCTGGAAAGGAAATGACATCATAGAGTTAATCAGCTGTTACTTTTAAAAGAAGTGTTTTTGTACTTTTCATTTTGTCTGAAGAAGCTCCTGCTTTGCAAGAGTGAAAACGGTTTTATTAAAATACGTTTACAATATTTCTTCTTGCCTGAGTTTCCTAGTGGCTTTGGTTCGCTCTTCTATTACTTGTTTTATTTTTCGTTTTTTTCACAAGGCATTCTATAGTTATGTCAAGAATCTACATGGCAATACTCAGATCTGCTCTGAGTTACAGCACAATGGCAATACATATACAGAACCAACTGATATTGCCAGCATATTGGCTGACAGGTTCAGTGCGAACTTTACCCCCTTTTCACCCCTAAAGGACCTATCACAATACCTGAGGAATACCAAGTCCCTGTTATCATGGCTACGCAGGTAAAAAAAAGCACTGTACAAAGCCAAGGATACAGCTTCCATGGGGCCTGATAATATCCCTGGCTCTGTTCTACATGAATTATAAAGTGAACTGGCACCACATCTGAGTACCCTGTTCGATCACAGCCTCATTTCAGGCTTTGTTCCTACTGAATGGTGCACTGCTACTGTCGTCCTACTCCACAAAGGGGGAGCGACTACAGACCCTGGGAACTACCGCCCCATTAGCCTGATGAGTCTGATCTGTAAGGCTATGGAACGCATCATCATGGACCTTAGAAATAAGGACATACGGAATCCCCAAACTCTGGACCCCACACAGTATGGGTTTGTGAAAGGTAGATCATGCCTGCTCAACCTGACAGACTTCTTCGAGTCTGTCACCAGAGCTGTGGATGAGGGCAAGGTAGTTCACACAGCCTACCTAGATCTTGCCAAGGCCTTCGACACCATCCCTTACTCAGGAATCATATATAGACTCACTAAACTAGGCATAAACCCCTGTGTAATAAGATGGGTTGCCAACTGGCTCACTGATAACCCACACTGTGAAAGTAGCAGACTCCATAGCTGACTACTGACCAGTTACAAGTGGTGTCCCACAGGGATCGGTCCTAGGTCCTCTCCTGTTTGGCATCTATGTCTCTGAAGTTCAGGCCAACACAAAGGGACTCTGGCTGACCAAGTTTGCAGATGATTGCAAACTGGGAGCCATTACTGATTCTCCAACTGATGTAGACATCGTACAAAAATACCTCACTGACACCAATGACTGGTGCCAGAACCATGGCCTTAAGCTCAATGCCAAAAAGTGCATTGTCATTCCCTTTGGGAAAAATTTGGTGCCCATGAACTACCATATAGGCGGTAGTCCACTAAACACCAAAGGTGTGATAAGAGACCTGGGGACACAGGTTGGCAGCAACCTCTCCTTTGATAACCACATTGCCAATGTAGTCAGAAAGCCCTTCTATGTGGCACATCTCATTACAAAAGGTTTTTCATCCAGGAAGAAAGAGGTCATAATCCCTCTCTACTCATCCCTCATTAGACCTATTATAGAATACAATGCCCCATTTGGTATGTACCTCACTAGACACCTACAACAACTGGAAAGGCCACAAAAATACCTCACTAAGAGGATCTTAGGCCTTAGACACATGCCCTATAATGACAGACTCAAAAAACTCCAGCTATACTCTGTCTCTTATAGCCTACTTACAGGCAATCTCTGCTTGACCTACAAAGCCATGTCTGACCCTTAGCTGCTAGATATGCTACACTTAAAGAAATCCTAATCCGTCCATACCACACGCTCCAGGGACCTTAACCTCATTACCACAATAAACATGCTGAAGGGACAGGCTCCTAACCCAGAGACTTCCCATACTCTGGAACAAACTTCCCATTCATGTCAAGCAGAGCACTTCACTGGCCCTCTTTAAGATAAATCTTGACGAGTGGGTGGGCAATAGAAAGTTCACCCCGGGGATCACTTCAGTGACCTTGCTTGACAGGGGAACTGGGAACTAACTTTGGGCGGCATGATGCCAGGGAATCTTCTTGGGCTAGGCTTATATAGGCTCCAGGGCCATTAGCCTAGTACACACCTATGAACCTATAAGGCCTACATTAAAATACAGCACAGAATTCTGCTGCTGTATAAAGTCTGACTTATAGCTACTTGAACTAGTACAAAGGGAATTTATAAAATGCATTCTTCCTTGCAGAGAAATAAATTATATTTCTTGGCTTCAGTACTTAAAATTGCACAGTGTGTGTTATTGTTGTGTAAGACTTATGTTGTCTGTCTTGTATGACTTTTAGTTGTGAGACATCAGGAGTAACCCTGTGATTAGAATTATATACTCCTCAGAAAGCACTACGAGTAATGGGCTCCTATTTGACATTCCACTACATGAAACACAAAAGGTTTATATCACAATTTATTGAGTCTTTTTGGAACTGTTATCTACTATACATTAGAACATCATGCACCATAACAGTCTTTAAAAAGAAATGGTTTTCCCGGGTTGGTGTAGGATACTATGATTGATGTGCACTGGAGTCCATGATCCCTGATGGCCATTAGTCCTGAAAACAGGGCTGTAGATACCTGTGAACTTACACACCTATAAAATGCCTACTTCAGAGACATGAGTAGAAAGGTCAACACTGACTATGTACAACTCCACCAGGGTGGAAAACTTAAGATCACTCACCCTGACATGGGTTACAACAAGGTCATAATTGAACCAAGACTAGTGAGGAACCTAATGGTCCTATACCCTTTCCTTTGTCATTCTAGTGAGTACCACTGGTACTTTAAATACAGTCATTTAATGAATAAGATATTTCTGGGATGAGCTGCAGGCTTACTGGAATTTAGGAGCACAGGCTTGCAGTACAGGTGACTGCCATTAACTGTAGACTTGTCACAAGGTTAAGCGCTTTCGTCTGACCTCCGTCAGACTTCCTCAGAACCATGAACCAATGTCAGAAAAGAGTTTTTAAGTTGTACCATAGACAGTTTGTCACAGCGGAAAATAAAAACACGCTAATATTTAATAGAAAATTAAGGAAGATAGATAGGGATATGGAACTTTACAAAAACAACAGGGCCTATGTAAGGCCCAATGTGAATAGGAGGGAAGGCCCTCAACAGGAGAAGCAGTTAGTATTCAATGAACGGACGGATAGAAATACACATGACACAAATTTTCAAGGGGGGAGATTTTTCCCTGCCCCGAAACAGTTCAGGAGGCAATTTTAGAAGGGGATGGTTCGTGTGAATTAAAATCAAGTCTAGGTAGGCAGAATGTACATCTTGATATAGCTCAGGAAGTAACTATGTCCCCTTTAGGTTATGTGGACGTCAGTTTAGCTTCTGTGGCGGAGTCACCACCAACTAAACAAATCACTCATTCGTTTAATGGGTTTAATGTGTTCAACTATACGGACACGGTGGTCACGCAAGGGCATGTTTCCTTGTTCACTAAAGGTATGAAATTCATCCCGACCTGTAAATTTAATATAGTGGATACCATTAAAGAGGTTAAGTTTTTTAGTCGTAGGATTAATTTTTCTGTCTTATTCAATAGTAAGAACCAAGCTCAGAATATGACCGGTATTAATTGTAGTAAAAGACTCACAAAAAAGAGTGTGATTGTTCCGGCATACCATCCACAAGTCCTTCATTATGAAAAACTTGTTTCTAAAGATATTTACAATTTGTACAAAGACATTAAAATGAGTAAAGATTACACAAAAGTGTTTATGGACAACTTAACCAATGAAGAAAGGGATTGTCTCAGACATATTAGAGAAAACCCTCACATTAGAATAATGAAACCCGACAAGGGTGGGGGGATAGTGTTATACAATACTTTAGACTACAATAGTGAGATTTTGAATATATTACACCATTCAGGAAATTATGAAGTCATTTCCACAAATCAAGTACATATAGGTCACAAAAGAATAGACTTGGCCATAGAGGAATATCTTTTGGACAACAGGATCACTAATGACATTTATCAGTTTATTAGAGTTGAGTTTCCAAAAATGGCCACGATAGTAGGAATACCCAAAATTCATAAAGATTTGGAACACCCCCCTTTTCGGACGATTATTTCTGGATCTCTATCTAAGGCATTTAAAATAGGAGTCACCATTGATGAATGGACAAAGCATGTTTATGATAGGGTCAATCACTTAACAAAGGACTCCTGGGACTTTTTGGGGAAACTTACTCATGACTTATGGAGGAAGGATGTGATATTTCTCACTATAGACGTTATTGATTTATATTCCAGTATACCCAGAGATATTGGACTTGAATATTTTCACAACAGTCTCAGTAAATTCTCCAATTTAAGTAGTGATAAGGTCAATTTAATTGTAGACATGATGGGACTTGTCCTTGATCACAATTATGTGCAATTCCAAGGAGAGGTGTTTAAACAAGTAAAGGGGGTGGCTATGGGTGCATCCTGCGCTCCCATTTATGCCAACATGGTTATGTTGGAATGGGAAACCGAATTTGTTTTTAAAAGTGTACATTTCAGCAAAATACTTTTGTACACTAGATTTTTGGACGACTTGTTTATTTTGTGGAATGGTTCATTAGACGAACTTAATGATTTCATTGTGTTTATAAATAACACTACTCAGTTTTTGAGATTCACGTACAGTACAGACAGGACAGGAATTTCATATTTGGACACGTATATTAGTAATAATGGCACGAACTTTACATCTAGTATACATAGAAAAAGTACTTTTTCTAATGATTACTTAAATTTTAACAGTAATCATCCTCCTTACATGTTTCGTAACGTGTTTAAAGGGCAGTGTATTCGCGCAGCCCGCATGTCCTCAGAAAGAGACGTTATGGAAAGGGAACTTGCCAACATCCACGACTTGTTTTTGAGTCGTGGTTATCCCACGGACATGTTAAACAGCGTTACTCAATATGTCATCAGTGAATGGGGGAAAAAATATTTACCCCTTTTAGGTATCCCAATGCCTAAGTTGAATAGAGCAGAAGGTTTTGATGATAAGAGAGTATGTGTTATTAGATATAATCAGTACTCTAATTTAGTTAAAGAAATTTTAAATAAACATTGGGAGACCTTTATGCTTTCTGACAAGGAGGGTGCATTAGGGAATGAGCCCCCAAAAATTGTGTACAAAATGTCTCACAATTTGAAATACTTATTTGAGCATTTAAGGGAAACTAAGACTCTTAGTAGAGGTACACGAAAATGTGGTACGTGTAGACAATGTAACTTTATTAATACTAGTACAGATATCAAATTGGACAATGTTTTGAAGACGAAAATAAAAACACGTAAAGGTAATTGCAATACGCAAAGGGTGGTCTACATAGCCACGTGTATATCCTGTTCGGCCTATTATATAGGCAAAACCGAAAGGAAGTTAAAAACTAGGATATACGAACACTTGTATAGAATTCAGAGGAAAGATGAAAAAAACGCTCTGTGTAGACATATATCTGAAAAAGGTAACAACCACAGTTTCAAGTTTGCCATCATAGACTTTATGGAAATAAGTAGTTACGAAGGGAATTGGAAGATCAAACTCTCGGCTCTTGAAAGTAGATGGCAGATATTTTGTGACTCTACTTCTCATCCAGGGCTGAATGATTGTATTAGTATAAAGCCATTCTTACAGCTTAATGTATAAAGACTTCCAGCAGCTTGGTTATTGAGTAGTGGTTTGTTGGCACATTTTGATATTTTTCCTAATTGTGCTAGCTGTTCTCATTAGGTGTTCATATCAGTGGGCCACATTAGGGGACCACACCAGTTGGTACTGTATATGATTGGTGATTACACGTTTTTCAATAGGTTTTTTAATAGGATTATTATGTATTTTTGGTTGAGACTTACCCCTGTGTTGTCTTGAGATATCATTATTATATGACACACTATTAGGGGTTATAGATCTTTGTATGCATTATTCGACGAATTCCCTGTTCGTCTATACGACTACAGTTTTATTTAGTAATATATTTAGAAATATTGTGTCCTTGTTGGCTAGTACATATACTCTTTCTATTTAAGTACTTTTCTTACATTGATGTTTTTTACATTCTGTCGCCTTTTTATATTGACATTTAGATTCATGCTTTTATATTTTTCATACCATTTTTTACATTCTCCAAATCATGTTTTTATGAAAATTTGGCACTGTAGTATTTGATTAAGTTGCATGCAAAATTAGTATAGTATGATATTTTTAATGGACACTTAGATTTATTTTACATTATTTTACATTGTTAGTGAGTACATCTTAGTGTATTAGTAGTAGGAATTTTAGTTAGTTGTCATCTCTTACATATTTGTGCTAATCAGTTTTTTATCATGTAAATAATATTATTTTTTATCATGTAAATAATATAATGTATTATTAGCATCCTTTGCACATGTTGAATTTTGGCATATGCTGTTGGTTTTGCATATGCTGACGTACAACACGATACAGTATTAACGTTGCCTTTTTAATTAGTAATTGTTTGGCAAGTAGTTGGCGCCAAAAAGAACTTAAAAACTCTTTTCTGACATTGGTTCATGGTTCTGAGGAAGTCTGACGGAGGTCAGACGAAAGCGCTTAACCTTGTGACAATTTTATCTGGTTTATTCAATTGTTTGTGTTACGACTTTCAGCTAATAAAAGGTGTTTTTTTCATCCTGTTATCGTTGTCCGAGCCTTGGGATACTGTTCGTGGGCACCCTTTCTGGATCGTTGAAAGTATTAACTGTAGACTTGGTTGTGGATGAGGTGTTAGCATTTTTGTCCATGTGGCTAAGTTATGCAATGAGAGAGAGACTGTCATAGGAAGCCAAGGCAAGAATTTCTTCTTACAACTTCAACTTATAGTGGAGTCATGTTGTGGTGACATGATGGTGGTGTAGCTTTCTTGTAGTGCTGTTCACTGATAATGGGTGTGATTGAGGGACTTCAGTTTAGATAAATAAATGCTTCTTTCCAGGTAGAGACAGTAAGTGCTAGAATTGGTGCATTAGCAGTAAACATAAGGCTGATGCTACAATGCTTTAAAAACAAGTGCTAACAGGATTGTTAATAATGAGGCAAATTAATTCCATTTACCTTATTAAATCCAAGTGACACCTTCAGGTGCATGTGCAGTTAACACCTACTGACGCCTCTAGGTGCCAAATATTGCTTGTTCATATTCGCGTCAATAATTCCAAAACTATGTTATGTACAAGGTTTTAAAAAATTTCAATTAAAGCTTACACAATGGCAAACTGAACTGCATTAATGTTTGGCCTCTGTGTAGTGTAGGTAAATAGATATTCCCCTGGATTCAGCAAGCAGCCGTGCATGAATAAGTTATTCCTGCATGGCAGGGACCGTTCCTGTTCAGCAGGGCAGTGCGCCATGCATATGCATGAAGGCATGTTGCTGTGCTGTAAAATGGACACGGTTCCATGTATGAGCACAGGGGATGTGTCTGAGAGCAGAAATCTCACAAGAGACACACCCCCTGCACTCCAGAATTGCCTTTCAGCAATTTAAAATGAGCGAGAATGCTCATAACACCCCAACCCATCAGGATAACAAATCTGGTCAAAGCCATAAGGGACAATTGTCCCTATCAAGACAAACGTTTTGTTAGAATAACACATTTAGCATAAGCACATAGCACACATTTCCCAACCCATCAGAGTAAGGAATGTGGACAAAGCCAAAAGGGACAATCGTCCCACAAAGCAGAAAGTTGATAGAATAACAAGTTTGGCATTAGCATGGATATTCTGAAGGTTACAAATAAAAAAACATAACAGATAAATTTTTTTTTAAACATGCAATAAAATTTAAGCATAGCTGCGTGGGTGTGCCCGTTGCTTAGCTATGCTTAGTCCAGTTTAAACAGCACAAGACGTTAAATAGCAAGAGACATCTGATGCCTGTCGGGCGCTAGGATCCACCACATAACACAAGCACTCAGGTCACTCCAAGGCAAGTACAAATATGACTCAGTCATTGTCCATGCTGGTGTGAATAACCTGAGACGTACCTCCCTGGACTACATGAAAAGAGACATAGAGGAGCTCTCTGAGCATGTAGACCAGGCCGGTATGACCCTGACCTTGAGTAGCATCTTACCCTCACCAAGAATGATGCCACAATATGAAGACAAGATGATCAATTTCAACAATTGGCTTAAGTATTGGTGTCATTCAAAGGGGATCCAATGCCTGTCAGCCTGGAATGACATGTGCGACAAGCCACGATGCTTCGCAAGGGACGGCTTGCACCTGTCACCCCTGGGCTTTCGGATATTGGCAAAGGCTCTTGATACCCCCATAGTGCCTTTTTTAGGCAAGGCTCAAAAGACAAACCCACCTCCATAGGTATCACAAGGGAAAAGAAACTAAGAGTAATGCTACTCAATGCCAGAAGTCTAAACCTCAAGATGCACGCACTCAAAACTCTTCTTAGCATAGAGAACATCGATATCTGTGCAGTAACAGAAACCTGGTTCAAGGCTCCTGAGAGCACCCCAGCACTACCAGGTTATACCTCATACCATGTTTTTCGGCCCCAAAACTTGGACCAAACCACAAACGGAGGGGGAGTATCAATATTCGTCAAAGATACCCACACCTCCAGGTTGGTGGCACAGCACAAAGCATCAGAGACTATTCATGTGCAACTAACAGTGGGTAAAACTGCCTTCCAGTTTATAGCCTGCTACAGACCACCCTCCCAAACCCAGGAACCCCACTTGGCCTTCCTGAGAACACTGGAAAATATGAAGGTCTCTCCAAACACCATTATATTGGGTGACTTCAACTACCCAAACATAGACTGGGAGCATTACTCTAGCTCCAACACCCTAGCCCAAAGGTTCCTAGAATTTATAAACTCAAATGCTATGGAACAACTTGTTACCACTCCCACAAGAGGGGAAAACATACTGGACCTGATCATCACCAACATGGGGACTCTATGCTCCAGACCAGAAGTGTATCCCTCACTGGTAAGATCAGACCATAAACTAATCTCACTAGATATTCACATCCCGACCTCAGCCCCTACCCAGAAAACCACAGTGAAAAATTTCTCTAAAGCAAATTTCACACTCCTCAAAACCGAGGTGGAATCCTTCAAAGCCCCCGGGCCTGTGGAAAATACGGCCCAGACCGCAGAATCCTTTATAAACGCATTCTATGAACACCTTCAGGAATGCATGGATCATGCAATCCCAAATAAAACCAAGACCCAATCCTCCAAAGGCAGGCGTCCTGTCTGGTGGACCCCAGCCATAAACAAACTACACAATAGAAGGAGGAAGCTACTACATGATATAGCAAAATCCCAAAAAGGGAAGGCATCTCTGATCAGTATTAGCAAAAAACTATGGGCACTCATAAAATCGTCTAAGGCCAGCTTCGAGATAAAAATTGTACAGGACACTAAGGATAATCACAAGGCTTTCTTTAGTTATGTTAGGAACCTGGGTGAGAATTCCCAGATATGCTCAGAATTAGTCCAAAATGAAAATAAATACACCGAACCCACAGACATTGCCAACATCCTAGCTGACAGGTTCAGTGCAAATGTCTCCCCCCCCCTTCCCCACCAAAAGGGCAAATATCTATCCCAGCAGAGTGCTGCCCCCCTGACATCTCAGATGCTCAGGTAAGAGCTGCCCTTTCCAAAGCAAAAAACACAGCATCAATGGGACCAGACGGTGTCCCAGGCTGCGTCCTACATGAACTCCAAGAAGAACTAAACCCAAACATAAAACTACTGCTCAATCTCATCCTTACTACAGGATATGTACCCAAAGAGTGGCGTACAACAACAGTGGTCCCTCTCCACAAAGGTGCTGCCTCAATGGATCCTGGAAACTATCGCCCCATAAGCCTGACTAGCTTGGTCTGCAAAGCTATGGAAAGGATCATCATGGACCTCATAAATAAAGATATCAGGGACCTACAGACACTGGATCCTACCCAGTTCGGCTTTGTTAAGGGCAGATCCTGCCTCTTAAACCTGGTCAATTTCTTTGAAACAGTCACCAAGACCATTGACAAGGGGAAGGAGGTCCACACAGCCTACCTGGACCTCGCAAAATCCTTCGATACAATACCCCACTCGGGCATTATAGATAAGCTCACCAGCTTAAATATAAACCCCTATGTCACTAGATGGGTTGCAAACTGGCTCAAGGACAGAACCCACATGGTTAGAATTGCTGGAGCCATGTCAGACTCCAAACCAGTTACAAGTGGTGTCCCACAAGGCTCAGTCCTGGGACCTCTCTTGTTCGGTATATATTTCTCGGAGGTACAGGCCAACACAGAAGGACTGTGGCTGACCAAGTTCGCAGATGACTGCAAACTGGGCGCCATAATCAACTCTCCAGCCGACACAAGCATCCTACAAAAGGTCCTCATAGAAACAGACAACTGGTGCCAGAGCCATGGCCTCAAGCTAAACACCAAAAAGTGTATAGTCATCCCCTTTGGCAAAAACAAAGTGCCCACAAATTACCACATAGATGGTAATCCATTAAGTACAGAAGAAGTAATTAGGGACCCAAGTTGATAGCAATCTCTCATTCGACAACCACATGGCCAAAGTGGTTAGAAAAACATTTTATATAGCCCACCTAATCATGAAGGGATTCACATCTAGATCAGGGGAGGTCATCGTGCCTCTTTACTCATCCCTCATCAGGCCCATAATTGAGTACAATGCCCCTTTTGGGATGTACCTTACCAGACACCTGCAGCAACTGGAAAGACCCCAAAAGTACCTCACCAAGAGGATCAAAGGGCTCAAACAGATGCCATATGCTGCCCGGTTAAAGAAACTCCAGTTCTACTCAGTGGCATACTGCCTGCTCAGAGGCGATCTGTGCATGATGTATAAAGCCATGTCCAACCCAGAATTAATGGACATGCTGCACCTCAGAAAATCCAAATCCCATCGAGCTACGCGCTCGAGAGATTTGAACCTCAGCACTGAAATAAATGGGACATGCTGGAGGGACAGATTCATAACCCAGAGGCTCCCTTCACTCTGGAATAAAATCCCAGTCCAGGTTAGGCAGAGTCCCTCATTGACTCTCTTCAAGAGGAATCTTGATGAGTGGATGGGAGATCATAGATTTAGTCTGGGTATCACTTCTGTGTCACTCTTAGACAGAGGCACAGTATACTAACCATGAAAAAGGGCATAGCAAAATTCATTTAAAATAGTGGCGAAAGCCAAACACACTCTGGCTAGGCTTGTAAATGCCCTAGGGCAGATAGCCTAGTATGAACCTATGAACCTATGAACCTATAAGCAATATTGCAATAGTGTAGAGGTTAGAACATACGCTTTGCGAACAGCCGTTCCCAGTTTGATCCCTACTATAACTGATTTGCATTTTACATGTGAAACCAGTACATAAACATTTTTTTAATAATTAGCTACTAAATAACATATATTTGTTAACCAGACTACTGTAGTAGGTCCAGATGTATGGTATCAGTTTAATAAAGATGTGAAACCGCCATATAAACACAAGTGCCCCATACAGTATAGTTACACATGAATAAATGTAATGAAAGCACATTGGGGGTGTCACGGGCAGTAAACAAATGTATAATATGTAATGAATGATGAATCAATCCCATACAGCAGATACTTGATAAAATAAAAAATAAGCAATGCTAAGCATTGCACAGCTTTGCTGACTGGGTGTAAGCATTGTGCACATATGAATACTAAGCAATGAATAGCCCAGCTAAGTGGATTTGCCCATTGGTAAGCAATGCTGGACCTGCCCCATTAAACACTGTCAACCTTAGCTAAGCAGGTTTGCCCATAGCTTAGCTTAGCTTAGCATATTCAAAACTGTCCAATCATGGCAAAGGGTGGGAAATTGCCCGTATTTAAACCCCACAGGCAGGAATACAGCTCATAACTGGTTGCAGCTTCCCACTGTAGGCAGTATGGCAGGAGATGGTGAGGGCATGTGCTTCCAGGCGCAGCGCTGGGGCATACAGAAGTCCAAGGTCATGGTAGGACTCCTGGTACAAAACCATGATGAGAGACTGCTGCAGGGCCAGTACCAGGGCTCCCAATATAAAGCAGAAGCATGGGGCCATCTCATCCGTGATCTCACCAATGCCACTGGTATCCCTCGGACTGGTGAGCAGGTCCGGCACCACTATGCCAACTTGAAGCGGAGGAAGAGTGAGCTCTTGGATGAGTGGGTCCAATAAGCAAGGCAGAGGGGTGCTGTCCCAGCAGTGTGTAAGTAGTCATACCAATAACTGTTCACTAATGTCCAGCCTGTGTATGTGATGGATAAATATGCCTAAATATTTCTCTATTTTCCTTACAGCTGCAGCTGAGCTGGCTGTGAATCAGGAAGCCCATGCTGGTAGGTTGCAAAGGTTCCATTGCGAGGCTGGTGAGCAACAATCCTGCTTGTTGTAGTCATACCAAATAAATATAAAGTAGTAGAAAGTCACCTGGCAGTATAAAAACTGTGTATGGGTTGTACTGAATAAACCAGATAATATGACAGTAATAGTCCCATATAGGTCATATTTAAATAATACTGTAACTGCCTAGCAATAAAGTTCTAAATCCTGGACTGCTTGTGTTTACTCTGGTAGGACTCCTGGAACAAAACCATGATAATAGACTACTGCAGGGCCAGTACCAGGGCTCCCAATATAAAAGCGGGAGCCTGGGACCGTCTCGTCCATGATCTCACCAGTGCCACTGGTATCCCTCAGACTGGTGAGCAGGTCTTGCACCACTATGCCAACTTGAAGCTGAGGAAGAGGGAGCTCTTGGATGAGTGGGTCCAAGAAGCAAGGCAGAGGGGTGAAGTCCCAGCAGTGTGTAAGTAGTCATACCAATAACTGTTTACTAATGTCCAGCCTGTGTATGTGATGGATAGGTATGCCAAAATATTTCTCTGTTTTCCTTACAGCTGCAGCTGAGCTGGCTGTGAATCAGGAAGCCCATGGTAGTAGGTTGCAAAGGCTCCATTGCAAGGCTGGTGAGTAACAATCCTGCTTGTAGAAGTCATACCAAATAAATATAAAGTAGTAGAAAGTCACCTGACAGTATAAATACTGTGTATGAGTTGTACTGAATAAACCAGATAATATGACAGTAATAGTCCCATATAGGTCATATTTAAATAATACTGTAACTGCCTAGCAATAAAGTTCTAAATCCTGGACTGCTTGTGTTTACTCTGGTATTGTATGGCATTTAGTGTTGCATTCTCTGAATAGTAATGTTATGTTAACCACTGTTACACACACTGTGCTACATAAAAAAAATGTCTAGGAATGTCTGTATAAGACGGTTGTGAGTACAAGATCAGATTGTGCAACAAAGAAAGACTTGAACAGAAAACACTGAAGAAACAAACAGCAATACCCAAATAGTACACTCTGATAAAACTTAAATTGTTGTATTTTAGGAGACACAGACATGGTTTGAATCTTGAGAGTGGTAGTAAGCTGTATGCATAATCATACCTCTCAACTGTACAGATTTTTCCAGAATGTCCAGATAATTGGTTCATATTTTCTGCCTCTTCCTCTGTCCCCCTGGCAAATCAGTGAGATGATGTCAGAATTGTAGTCATTAAATAATGACATACATTTGATTTTCAGACCTCAAAACCTTCAGAAAATGTATATTAAAACAAATCCTGTCACTCTAGCAACTCTCCAAGTTTATGAGAGCAATATTCAAAATATGTCCCTATATGTACCCCAATTTTGTCAAGCTTTGTCCAGAGTGTGTGCATTAAGAGATTGAGATGTATGTGCATAATATTAACTAGGAATCTGGGAATATGTGTAGAAACAGTCAGGTAGTATTAACAAAGATTCCCCCCACAGGTCTGTCAGATAAGAAAACTGTAACTACCTGGAAATAAAGATTTAAATCCTGGACTGATAGTGTTTACTCTGGTATTGTATGGCCTGACATGTAGCATTCCCCAACATCTGATATCAGAATAGTACTGTTGTGTCAACCACTGTTTCTCACACTGGGCTACATAAAAATATGTCTAGGGATGTCTGTATATAAGACTGTTGTAATTACAAGGTCAGATTGTACAACCAAGTGAGGCTTAGAAAACACCAAATAAATAGACAGCAATATCCAAATAGCACACTGATGAAACTTAAATTCTATTGTTAGCAGACACAGCTATGATTCGAACCCTGGGAGTGGTAGTAAGCTGTATGCATAATCATGCCTCTCAACTGCACAGATGTTTGCAGAATGTCTAGATAATTGGCTCATATTTTCTGCCTGTTCCTCTGTCCCTGTGGCAA
This sequence comes from Protopterus annectens, assembly GCF_019279795.1. NCBI lineage: Eukaryota > Metazoa > Chordata > Ceratodontiformes > Protopteridae > Protopterus > Protopterus annectens. The sequence goes on from NC_056745.1 coordinate 494,350,928, forward strand.
ATCAGTGGGATGATCTCAGAATTGTAGTCACTAAATAATGACATACATTTGATTTTCAGACCTCAAAACCTTCAGAAAATGTACATTAAAACAACCTGTTACTCTAGCAACTCTCCAAGTTTATGAGAGCAATATTCAAAATATGTCCCTATTTGTACCCCATGTTGTCAAGCTTTGTCCAGAGTGTGTGTATTAAGAGACTGAGAGGTATGTGCATAATATTAACTTGGAATCTGGGAGTATGTGTAGAAACAGTCAGGTAGTGTTAACAAACATTCCCTCTACAGGTCTACCACGTAAGAGATGTAGAATTTAGCTATAAGACAGTTGAAGTATACACTGTGTACAAACATACCACTGCCCAAACCAAAACCATAGGGTATTGTAATAATACCTGTAGAGTAATGATTAGAGCAGTGATCATTAAAGTTCTGAGTACCACAAGGATATATAAGTTGTTAACTGACATCTCGATCTCCCTCCCACCATATCTGCAACAATAATCTTAACACACAAATCAGTGGGTATGTTTACACCAAACCTACTGTTGGGACATATGTCTTATTGTTCAACAAATACTGAACTGTGTTTCTATTAATATTCCATGTTGAAATACTATCATTGGTGGCCTGCTGCTATCAATGTAACCTGCATGTTGTTGTAATGGCCACTGTGGTTCCATATATGCATGTGTTCAGTTTGCTATGCAATTGTTCCAAATTTGGTGTTTTGGGTTAATGTGAATATCTATGCATGCTGTTATAACTAATCCTGGATTGTGTTGACTATTACTAACCCACATATGTTCTAAAACTGCAAAACCATAGCATGTTTGGGAAGGCCAGTCCCAGCAGACCCACCTCTTCCACCTCATCTGGCCATAGCACCAGGCCTCAGCACATCTGGGACACACCCTGGGACCTCCTCGTCCGCTGGTCCTGCACCACGTTTGGGTAGAACTGCCTCAGGGGAGGACAGGATCCTGTCACCTGAAGTCAGGTCCGGGGATTGGTACATAGTGAGCTCCGAAGGGAGTTTAGAGATCTGCTACACCAGCTTGATGGCCGCATGGTGCATTTAGAGGGATATGGTGGGGGAAGAGAGAGATGTCAATTAACAACTTTTGTATCCTTGCAGTATGAGGTCCACTGACCTTTTTTCCTGTTTATGTCTTCCAGGTACAATGTCCCAGGAATGGCTCCATGCATATACACCTCAGGAAAATTATGTAATTATACACTTCATCATATTACATCATGGCACCCTATTTGGGCACAGGCCCCATGATCTACAGGAGAGGACCACCCTTGGAATGAGCTAGTCCACAGGGTAAATAATGTTGGCCTGCATAACCGCAGTTATGAGCAGGCGCGGCATTGGTGCATCAATCTAATCACCACCTTCAGCATGCTGCTGCAGTTAGGAGGGACCAGCTAGCCACAGGTGGGGGTCATGCCATCCAACCCCCACTGACACATGCTGAGGAGCTCCTCACCAGCCTTGGGGCACCTGCCCACCATCCAAGCCAGCAACCTGAAGATAGAATTGTGGAGGTGGGTGCCACCCACACAATGGATGAGGAGCTTGCAAGTAAGGCCCCGGGGCACATTAGTAGACCATTGTTGCTTATCCATCTTCAACTGTAAAGTATCTACATGCATATGTCAGATAAGATAGTCTGTTCCTGCAGTGCAGTAATGAACAGATGTGCATAATCTCTAGTATTGTGGGTTTGTACTGTTGATGTACTGAAATGCTGCTACCACCCTGTACCAATGCCACAGGTGTGGCTACTGACATTATATCTCTTACACAACTATGTATGTCCCTCTGGTATACAACTGAGGCAGCAGCCTGCAGCTGGTGAGTATGGAGTTGTTTTATTCAGGTTTGCCAATATACTGGCCATGTTATAGCCATGGTATTTGCCATGCACACATTTAACACACCTACCCATAATGCATGTTGTACATGTTCACTTATTGTTGCTGTTAACTACACTGCATCACAGTGGTCACCATGGTGGCATATCTGAAGGGTATGTAAGAGTCCTACAGTATACCTAACAACCTGTCAGTGCAAGATGTGTGGACAGAGATGAACATAATGGTGAGACAAAGGGCCTACAGTAGGGACATGTCTGAAACATTACCATTATACAGTGGCTACAACAGTGTATACACCACTATTACAATGGCAACTGTTCCTGATCTAAACAATGGCAAATCACTATACCACATTCCACACCTTTTACAACATGTACTGTGATCTTAACAGGAGCAATGAATATGTAATATGGAATCCTATGTTAGGGCAACAAATATGGGGAATACATACCTTAACAAACACTGGAAGCATATGGGTGCACACACTCCAAATAACATATTGTGGAAGCAGCTTTTGGGGTACTGACAGCATTCACTCTTCTTGAGTACACACCTTCCATCCATCAAGTACAGGGCATCAATGTCACACCAAGTAATGGTCCGCTGTCCAAGAAGTATGTCCATGACATTTGCCCACTCACCTGCAACAAAGGCAGCCATGGCTTGCACACATCTTACAAACCATGGAATGGATCCCATATCTAAACGGTAGCACTCAGGAGTGGGAAAGTAGCCTTACCTCACCATTTCATATACCATGGCAAACAGTGCAGACAGTCATGTATGTGTGTATGAAGCATGGGACAACATTAATGAGGAAAATAAACAGATGTCCATCCAAGACTGATGACAACACATGTTGCAAACTGGTCATAGAGGCTGCCCAGAAATAAACAGCAACACTGAGGGATTTACAGGAATGTCCAGCAAGTACTGCATGTGCAGTACCTGTGTCGACAATCGCCTGGAATCTGCATAAGTGTGGCCTATGGGTTAGGGTAGTCAGATGGAAGAGTTGTTCCACAGGAAACATCATCCAGGGCTCTCTACAGGCAGCATATGCATAACATCAAGTCTCCCAAAGGCATGTTTTGCAATGTGTAATGGTGTACTGAGACCAAGGCTGAAACCTACAGACAGTATTAATAAAGATACAATGTGGTGCACAAGCAACACCTCACTCCACCTCAGGCCCACCATCCCAATTTTTACCTTGCTGGTGCCAGTGTACACCTTTAGGTTTGTTGTTCATTAGCAGGAACTAGGATGGTAGACATGGCGTTTTGAATTTGGAACACTGCAAAATAACACTCATGTGTGGTCCATAGTTATCAACTATATTGCATCTGCAATAAGGCTGAGGGTGGGGAGTGGTGTCATCCTAAAACACAACAGTGAACTGAAGCATACATCCAAAGCTCACTGGCTCTATCTGAACACAGTCAAGGTCATGAATTGTGCCAGACATAACCCTGATTCCACAGCAATAGTTAAGGCACTGTGTGACCTCCAAGGGGTGTGCACATGAGCTGACTTTGCAATCTGGCAGAGTTGGGGAACATTTGTACGGCGGAGTGAACAAATAATGGCAAGTGAAGTTGGACCATGCTAGTATGCCCCTTCCAGGAATAGTAACTACTGTAGTTCACTTAGGTGCTGCAACAAACCATTGTGTTACGGGTGTGCACACTTATGCAACCCACATATTGTATGCATCTCATTCAGCATCTGCATGACTAACACATTTGTTTGAAATTGCATTTGATTGCACAGGTCATATGTCACATATCTGGTGTGTGTAATGTTAACATATGCAGTATTGTGGCCCCACTGCATATCATGGAAGAGGCTGTCATGTCAACAAGGGTGTGTACACTCCTCATATCCACATTAAGCTTTGAAGGTTGTCAGTGTAACCAGATTTTATTGCTCATACATGCACTGTTGATTATGAGATATGCCAATCAGAGGTCAGGCATTAACTATTGACATCAGTCCTCATATCATCCCAGGTATTTGTCAGACAAACACATAGGGGCTGTGAGCAACAGAGCAAACATAACTTCCACACATATAAATATTCAGCAATGGTGTGTACACTCGTGAGGTATGGCGCACAGTATATGCCAGGGTGCTGTACAGGTGCACAGCAATACTGTGTACATGGGTGCAGTGTGTTCCAGGGGAAGGGGCATCACCTACTAACAGAAGTCATGCATCACAGATATGTCTAATGTTAGTAACAAGGATTGAGTATAGCTGCAGTGCATGCTGTTGAGTGCCATATGTCATGCATGTTGACTGTTGGGTAATGAGAGATCTGTGTAACATCTTTGTGCCACCTCATGTGTAAGTGTGTGTGTGTGTGTGTGTGTGTGTGTGTGTGTGTGTGTGTGTGTGTGTGTGTGAGTGTGTGTGTGTGTGTGTGAGTGTGTGTGTGTGTGAGTGTGTGCAGAGGTAAGCAATAATGTACAGGTCTTAAATTACATTTTTTGTTTTCCCCTCACAAATGGCAAGGTGGGTCAGGGTCCCTCCTGCAGGCAAACTGATGTTAGCGTCCATATAGACTCTGACAATGATGATAGGTATGGTGAGGCACAGGCAGGGTTGTCAGTGGCTGAAGCTGTGCCATCAGTTGAAATCCTACTTTTATCCACCACACACAGTTACAATGCCTATACATACCCCATCACCAGTAACCATAGATGAGGGACAGTTAGTGGGTGGTGGCATGGGACAGGACCGTGTGGGGACTATGGCAAGTGTTTCTGTATACAGCAGCCACAGCCAGATGACCAGCGAGGTACCACACAGGCAGATGTACAGGGGTGCTTGTAGGAGGGCTGCTGGCCATCATGCCCCTGGCAGAAGTACCACAACAGGTGTCACCAGAGGCATGTTTTGGGCCATCATGGAGGACAGACACTGAGGCTTCAGAGGGCTACTCATTCTGTTGTACTTGACAACATCCGTGATCTTGCAGGTGCCCACCGTTATTTTGCAAAAGTCCTGGATACATGGTTGGGTGAAATACTGGGAATCCTCGACCATGTGGTGCCTGTGTTATAAAATGTGGTGGGAGTAAGGCATCAGCCACATGGATGTAGGTCAGCAACACCAACAGGTGGCGGTCTATGTGGACATGCAACAAGTCACAGCCGCTCCTGTAGTGGCAGTGCCAGCACCAGCACTGCAGGGGGGTGCTGTCCACACCAAAAAGCAGCAGGCCACGTGCACATGGTCCTGGCCAGTCCCAACAGAGATGCAGATCCAATGGACAACTGTCATCATCAGGGGAGAGTAACATATCTAGGTTTCAACCTGGTAGTGCCCATGGAACCCCTGGCAGACTCAGTTCCCGTGTCTGTGGCCAGACATGGTGCACTGTACACCCTGCCATGTATGGTCTGCAGTGTCCAACAAACTCCTATACAGGGCAGCCACATGGCAGAACTGTGTGCATACATACACACACACACACACACACACACATCAACAACACAGCTAGGGCACCTCCATACCTACACACGCCACATCTGCACAGCCCAATTGATAAAGAACCCCGAAACACACACACACACACACACACACACACACACACACACACACACACACACACACATGATGTCAACCAAATGGCTCAGCCTAGTTCACTGGCAAACCACAACACACCCTGTGCATATGATGATACCTGTGCCACATCCCTGTCATCTGTACCATCAATGCAGGGATATGCTAATATGGTTCTGATGCACAGGGTGAATGTACCAAGGTTTAGCAATATAATGTTGTTTAACATGTTTTCAGCTGGAATGTTTAATCCCTACATGTCAGAGTGTGTAGCTGTCCATCCATGATGCATTACAGCTGTTATTAAAACTGACTGATTGTGGTCTCCATAATGTATTCAGTTTGTGTTGTAGGTGTCTATGTGTCAGCAGGATGTTGGTTTGCTGTCCTTTCCTACAAGGTGTATGGTACTGTGGTGACACATTGACTGTGTCATATCCTGGGTACAGGTGAACACAAGTAACAGGTCTGTATAACAGTTACTGAATGTGGCACATGGCTGATAGGTCTGAGGGGTGTATACAGGTGAGTGCATGGTGGTTGATGTCAGAGGCTCTTCTACAGTGGACAATGGTAAGTGTACTGGGTGGCACACACCAAATGTTTGTGAATAACAAACACACACAGAAGCTTTGGTGTTTATGCAATACACAAAGAATACTGTACACATGAATGTACTTAATTTTACAGTGAACTCATGTTGGCCTTTGTAATTCCACCAAGACCAAATAGCCAAAACATCACATCAGTAAATAATCAGTCTGCCAGTTTAATGTCATTGATGATGGTACTGGCAGGGTATATGTCCTCTTCCTCAATGTAGTGCAATCCTGGAGTTGGTAAACATAGGTGTGCTGGTGTGGGTGGCACAGCCCCCGACTTTGGAGGGTGTGGGGTGGTGTAGAACCACACATACTGTGATTAACAACTACTTAACCTGTTAACATAAACTGTACAGTATAACAACATACTAAGTGGGGGGATACGCACAACAATAACCCCAGTGTGGTGACTGTGCCCACAACAACCACACCCAACTATATATACCAACTCCAGTATCACTCTACAGTTATACAGTGGGGGGGGGAGAGGGCATTCACACATCTACTACTAATTTTGATGGAATGAATTTCCATAAGATGATTCCTTTGAAATTTTACCTTTTGCCAGTTAGTTCTTGGACAAATGATCTCCTGGGACATGTATTTTCTGCAAACTGAAGTATCTCTCTTCACATGCACACACACTTACTTGGCAACACTGAGAGTAGAATCATTACCAAGGTACTTATTGTTACTAATGTGTTTGGCCTTAATTGCACACACAACAGAGCTTTTAGGATGAGGTGTATCCCGAATTTCTTGTTAAGTGAAGAACATCAGCAGGCCTTGTACAGAATGGTAATGAGGGATGTACTGGGTGTTAATGATCAATACATAGTATGACATACTATCATATATACACTGACAAAAACATAACAATCATATATATATCTGACAGACCTGGGTTTAGCAGTGCTAACTACCTTGCAGTGAGTCCATTCTGTTACAGAGAATTTGCACACAGCACATGCATTCTGAGCTGGATAGTGTAATCAGTTAGCTGTATGGTTGATGGTGACAGCGGTCCTCATATAGTGGACCTTGAGACATGTACTGGGGGTACCATGCTGTAAACACAGTATACCCAGAACCCACACCCAACATTGGATATTGTACTGACTGAAACCCATGATAATGCTCTGACATACCCACAATTACACATTGACCAGGACTGCAATACAACCCCTCGTCTATCTAATCAGTGCCACTACAGGGATTGCACATGCCACAGGGATAGTAGGGTGAGGGTTTGTCATGGCTCTCCTAATGTCAGCAACATCACTATCCCTTATAATGTATGGCAAGGTTTATTGTATTTGAAGAATTTGGCCTCAGAATGCTGTCTCCTACAAATATACGCACATACATATACACACTTGCCAGGACTCAGATAGTAACCCATGGCTATCTACCCATTTGTAGAGCAGTGCTATGCTGGTACTGCAAGCTCCATGTAGCCCATAGGGTGAAGAGTGTAGAAAGGTACATTTAACATCAATTACAGCAGCAGCCATTTCTAAGTATGGCAATGGGGAGGTGTAGTGGGTGAGAAGGCCCTCAGGATATTGTCAACTACAAGTTTACAAACACACAGACACTGTTATTCTTAGCAATGCACTTTGATACATTTGTCAGTACCGGGGTCCATAGGTGCAGGTGTTCCTAGGTATGTACCAGGCTAATGTCCATGGAGAGATGAGAAGAGTAGGGCATGTGGGTACACTGGTATCATGCCACCTGACATTTATCAGCAGGCCATCTATCAACTAATGCCACTTGAGTGATACCCAAGGTGACAGTTAAATTCAAAATCCAATCATCACATTTTCTCTTGCAGAGGGCCAGTGAGGTGCTACAATTGACATGTATGCAACATATTTTACATAACATGGCCAGTGTCTGGGTTAGAGAGCTGTACCCAATCATGTTCTGTTGACTGTGGTAGCCTGGTTGAGGTATCCATGGCATTTGGTGCATACCGGTCTATATTACGTTATTGAATACTAATGTATTTGAAAACATAACAGTCAACCCGTAAATGCTGAAGTCATAAAACATTGAACATTTCACTGGAGATCTCTGTACAGTGCGGAAATGGAAGTTTTCCACTGTCTGCACTGTACAGCGATCTCAGAGTTGGTATATTTAAGCAGTGGGGATGCTGTGGGGCTTGCCCCCCTGCTTACAGTTTTTAAATGGTTTGCCTGGGTGTGTTTTTGTATTTTTGTACATGTTTGACGTTTTACAACTTCGACATTTATGGGTCGACTATTACGTTTTCGAATACTTATAATATTCAATAACGTAATGTAGACGCGGTGCACACAGGGTGGGGTTTCCTAGCTGTGGCATTCATAACACAGCTGGACAGACATGTCAGTGTCAGTCAATCATAGATTGCCTGTAAGCAGCCAAGATGGATACCTGACATCTGCACATCTGTTCAGATGACAGACAGAAATTAGCTAGTCAACAGGTTATACATTAGGATGAATGTTTTGACAGTTAGATGTCTGACACTGATAGGTATGCCATTACTACATGACAGCAGCCCTCAATGACATGTTCTAAACACATAGTACTCTACAGTTAATATCCACATATCAGATCAAAATACAGTAGCAGATACTTAATAACATACAGCTCACACACCAAGAACATGATAGTCAGTACTCAGAGTCCAGCTTTTCATGCAGGGGTGTATGGATCCAGTACTACAATCTGCAATCTACTGTTACTTGGAAAAGCACTGTTAAAAGTAGTAACGTAATGATGCAAAACATGCAAGTGTGACTGCATATAACCTGGTATACTACCCATGTATGAAACACATACAAAGAGAAAAGATTGTTATCTTGTATAGCCATGTATACTCAGGTGTCCCATACAGTATACTCACACCCCTTGCTACTGTAATGACAGCACATAGAAGCATGTTATGTACATGGAATTAAATACACTTATTAAATAAGTCATTACTCTGCTATTTTATCAGACTGAAATGTGATCACTGGTTACCAGGGCTGAGATATGCTTAGCAGGTATAAGGATTGCTTAAATGTAAATGCTAAGCACATTTGTGCATTGGTAAGTGAAGCCTATATGGTGTAAGCGCTTATTTGTTTAACAGTACATTAGCAGCGCTTACCATTGCGCAAACCTACGCAAACCCACTTAAAGCTGCTCAAAACTGCCGTAACCACTCTATATCCAACAGTCCTTATTCTGCCTAGCAACAAAAGAAACAGCCATTGCAGGTCTTGCACCCAGAACCCTGTACACTATACTCACAGCAGTTAACCACTAAGCCATCAGAGCTGTGAAGATGGCTGTTGTTTTTTCAAATATATCATTCAGTACACATACTGAATAGTAGTGTACAACGGCTTTGACTACTACAATTGTTTAGTACTTGTAAGTGAAAATAGTGTTGAATCAGTCATGTTTTTATATCTAAATATACACATACCAGATTAATATAGTGGGATACATCTGGGAAGGCATATACAATGCTCATGTTTCCACATAACGAGGATATGTATATATATATATATATATATATATATATATATATATATATATATATATATACATACATATGTAGATATATGTATACATGTACATACACACACACACACACACATATATATATATATATATATATATATATATATATATATACATATAATATATGTATATGTATATATATATATATATATATATATATATATATATATGTGTGTATATATATATATATATATATATATATATATATATATATATTTATATAAACATATGCCCATAACATGTAGTGGAGTTATACCGCAGCACCATAAGTCACAATTTCTTAGTGCAAGGGAATGTAATGTAAGTATTACAGGTATACATGTAGAATGTTGCTACAGTAACAGGGGTTGTGTCAACAGACATGTGTAGGAAGTCACTTCTGATACTGACGTGTACGCCATCACTTACTGACAGACATCATAAGATCATCCTAGTGAAGTACCACACAAATCACAATAATGATCCTGTGGAATACAGCAGAAATATCACCAATAAACGTAGACAGTCTGACACAATCTGGTCAGTCCAGAGGTACACAGAACTCCTTACTACAAGATGTGTGGACCAAGCCTGACAAAGGGGATGTTTACAGCCATTTAAATGGGGATATCACACAAATACTGGAATAGATAATCTCACACAGTTGATGCATTCACACCCTCCTGTCTGTCCTAACACATATTAACCGGAGGAGCAGAGGTCCCAAGCTCACATACTTCTCACTAGTTAGTGACATGCATTTTCACAACATCCCACTGCTTTTTCAGAAATACACAACACATATGGTGGCCAGGCAACAGTACATCTGACAAATATCTGGATATAACATCACACTAGGTAAACACACTGACCTGCTAGGCATGACACATCAGTATTCCATACTACACAGAAAATGAATGTGCTGCTAACCTATATGTACAATTCCAAATGTGTGTGCAGTTAATAGTTACATTTTATGTACTTTGTCTAGGGTACTTCCACCTGTGTATTGTGTGTATGTCTGGCCCCACATTCATGGCATGTCCATCTTTCAGACAGTGACAGATATTAACATCTGGACAGTGAGTATGGATGACTGCTGACATGGGTATTGCTGAGATGTATTGTGGTTGGCATTGCAGTTGTTGGAACATGGCCCTGTCATCAACAGTACTGGCCAAAAGCCACCGAGACACAACCCTCCATGCCTACATGCTGACCACTTCTACACAACATTGAACATACAACAGCCTAACACATGGACCCCTGCATATTGTACACATGCAACAATCTATCCTGTAAATTGGGCCAGCTCAGGTAATCTGTGCTCCACTGTTATTAAACCCACATGTACATGTTACTGCATTTCTACATAGGATTGTGGGGGGGGGGGGCACACCTGACAACTGTAAACATTTGCTATAACTGTACTGGTATTTCAGGTAGATACTCTGTTGGCTTCCATTTCGTTTTGTATTCTGACCTATCATGCAGACTAGAGGCATATCAGCAGAGTACAGATCTTAGGTTTTATTGACCTACATTTCAGTTTCAAATGTCTTACTCTTCAGAACTAACATCCAACTGGCTGACCTGTTGTAATCTGTCTGCATAGATCTGGAGGGGGCTGTTCTCCATTGCCATCAACTGGAGGCCTTAGCACAACTTGTTTGTGAAACTCAAGGGACTTTGTATTTCTGCAATTGCGTTTAACATTTTCATTAAATCTTTTATTTTATCAAGCTTCTGAGTGCAAAAGTCATGGAGGTATAGCCTGTTCTTTATTTTACATTTCAGTTTCAGACTTCTTACCCTTCAGAACTAACATACAACTGCCAGACCTGTTGTAGTCTGTCTTTGTAAGTCTGGAAGGGGCTGTTCACCATTGCCATCAATTGGAGGCCTTAGCACAGCCTTTCTTTATGGTCATCCACACCTGTCCTGCTGGCTGAGGCTGGTATTGGGTATGTGAGCCTCATTGACATGCACGTGTGTGTCCTATGGACGCACATTTGGGTCACCACATGTATTGCAGTAGATTTGTCACCTTGACTAGTACTGCCTACTTTCTTGACACCAGTATTTGTTATGGATTTCATGCTGCCCACTATCTGCTGCCATCCCATTCAGCCACCCAGTTCCCTTGCATGCTCACATCCATACCATAAATACAACTAGCAGAACATACTACTCCATTCAGCGATTGATAGGAAGAGTGACTTACCTTGTGGCTGTGCCATTATTGAGGACAGTGCTGGAGGGCTGACTATGTCAGATGCACATAGTACTCTCCCTATACATGGTAAAGCAGAGGGAGTGTCATGTTTGGAATCCCTTTTACTGTATGTGCGAGTCAGAGAGAGGTGTCATTCCATGGGTCCCTACCGTGTCAGTGTATGCGCTATGCATTGCTTCTTTGCCAAAGCCTGGCCATACTGGGCATGCCTCCTTCTGCCTACATGGGCAGGCTCAGGTTGTTCCAACTCTGAGTCCCACTGTGCCAGTGATGGCCTTGGCAATGGTGGGGGGCTGTGTGGCCTTGCCTGTACTGTTCCTGCTGCAGCTGTTTCCGCAGGATCATATTGTGTAGCATGGCACATACAATGAACATTTGTGTAAATGTAGCTGGAGAGTACTGCAAGGCTCCACCGGATATGTCCAGGCAGTGGAACCATGACTTGAGCATCCCAAACACATGCTCTATTATGATTCTGGTTTGTGCATGTGCCTCATTATGGAGTTCTTGTTCGGGTGTGTGTGCATTTCTGATGGGTGTCATCAGCCATGGCTCCAGTGTGTAACCAGCATTCCCCACTAGGTGGCTATATCGAATGTCCCCAGTGGCAAATGACTGATACAGCTGTGTCATATGCCAGATGTGGGAGTCATGATAGCGTCCAGGGATGCCAGCACACACATTCAAGATAATGCCCTGGGAATCGCACATGACCTGGCAGTTGATGGAGGAGAAGCCCTTGCAATTTATGTAGACCCTACCCCACTCGCCAAGTGGTGCTTTGATGTGTATGTGGGTGCAGTCTATAGCACCCACTACCTCAAAGTATTCTGCTATTTGGTGGAAGAGATGCATATTGCTGGTCAACACCTCATGGGTGTTGAGGAAATATATGTGCTCACCGGCGTGTGCTGACATGGCATCCAAGAACTGGTGGAGTACCTTGGATGCTGATGCCTATGAGATCCCCATGATGCCCCCATTTGGCTTTTGGAAGGTACATGTAGCTAGTATTCTTAAGCCTACACATACCTTGGCATCCACTCGGATGGGTTCCCCTCTGTTGGTTCTGTGTGTGAGACATGGCTGGCACATCTCAACAATTTGCTGCAGAATGTCCCTTTCCACCCTATAGCACTTCACTATCTCCAGCTCATGTAGCCCCTGGTAGGTTACCCTAGGTCTGTACACTCTTCTCCTCCTCCTCACTGTGGGTTATTCATCAGCATTTACATCCTCACCACCCTCAGTCTCTTCCACATATTGATGTATGAGAGCAACAGAAGCCCCTAACATTTTGTTAGTTTTGTCGGTAAAATTTCCCCATCTGTGTACACCAGTGATATAGAGTTTGTGGGAAAAAACAGAGTGAAAGGTGTTTGCATAGTTTATAGTTGTGTGCTGGGCTGGGCTGCTGCCTGTGTAATTGGCTGATTCTGATACATTTCACCTGCCAGCTCTGCTGGTTCTCCTTGATTGCCTTCCTACTGCTGTTTTCCCTTCCCATTGCCTTCCCATTTAAGCCTTGAGGCACACAGTGCATACCCAGTGCTAAGATGTGAACAGAGCTGCTATTTCCTATTTTTTTTTTTTTTGTTTAAAACCCGGTGCGCAGCGTGCACACCCATTTAGGCAATGTAAACACTGCTAGGCAGTTTCAGACATACCCCCTTCCTTAGCTGTGCTTAGCTAAGGGCAAACACGGGCCACAGAGCTTCAATAAGCTTACAGCATGCATGACACTCCCCCTTATGAGGTCATTTACCTCATACTTATACCATGGTGTTGCTGCACCTACATGGTTGGGTGCAAGCTAACACTGAGAGGAATTCTGTGATTCAGTATCAGTCCCCTCATTTACATAAAACAGAATGCTAATTTATAGTTACCACACTCACACTGAGCCTCCCCCCTTAGCAACCACTATTCCCTGGTATTGTTGTCTTATGCATACCATTGACTATCATGGCAAAATGCTGATTTGGGTTTAAAAGCTTATTTCCAACTTTGTTTCATATTTTCGGGCTGATCCCGTTTGCGCACCGCTGCCCTACACTTAAACGGATGAAATCGGCAAAAAAAAATAAAAGTTATTTTTTTTATAATTTTGCAACTATTTCCCATGCTACTGGCCATATATTTGGCCATTGGCATGCCTATTACATTGAATACATGCTTTCTTTGGAGCTGTCATGCCTCCGTTTTGTAATTTGCAGAAATGCATTCGGTTAGTAACCAAATACATTTCTGCAGGTTACACTATTCCTGCACAGACGCCTGCCTGCTTCCTGGATTGCTAATTCACCTCATTTGCATGGTTTTCACCACCAAATGGGGTAATTAGCATATAGCAGTGGTGTCCGTGCAGGAATAGTGTAGGAGCGCCTGTGCACGTCCCGAGAGCTCGTTCCAGGATCACTCGTCGGCCATATTGCCTGCACCAGCTCTTGCACAATTCCTGCACTCCATGCAGAGTTTGCTTAATTCCGGGGATTCACTGTTGTTTTTATGATATTAATTTATATAGATATAATTACAATTTTCACATTTTTCTAAGTATCTCAACAACCAAATAACACAGACAGACCTCCTTAGGCTCATATGAAAGCTCTCATTTAGATGAATAAAATGCTGCTGACAGTATGTGTGTAACTTGAGTGGTTGCTGAGATATTGTAAGTTGTTTAAAAAATATTGCAAATGTAATAGTGACTGTGTTTACTGTGATTTATAAAATTCAGTTTAAGACCTAGAACTTAGAGAATACTATCACTATAAAATAGTTTGCACTGGAGAGTTTGCTATTTATACTTCTTTCTTAACCCCTATGGTTCCAGAAATATGAACATTTGTTTGAAATGTAACGACATAATTTGGTTCTGTCAAAATGCTTAGGCTCTTTCTATTGGAAGTTACATTGCAAACTTCCTGAGCTCCATTGGAGTGAATGAGCTAATGTCTGAATTCTTGGATGTTTTGATAAATCACAGCTTTCTGTTGAAAAAGGAAGTTGCACATCTCCTTTTAAAGAATTCTTAAGCTGAGTCACTGTGGTATATCAGGATGAAATTAATGCAATTATAGTAACATTTATAAAGACTTTAAATTCAAATTAACTATTAATTAAAATTAACTATTAATTCATTATTAATTAAATTTGAATTAACTTCGTTTTAGCTTTATTATTGGAAAGATGCATGAAAAACTATTAAAAATTTAGAGTTACATATAAAGAGGGAAGTATTGTTCAATATTATGTACAGAAGTAATGTGAAATGAGTGTAAGCCTTGTTATTATTTTAACTGATGTCAGACATGTAAGTGATCAAACAGGAATTTTATCAAATATTGTTCAATCAAACAAGGTGTGTAAGGGAGAGGCAAAAGTAGAGTGTTGTTCAATAGTGACAGTGATAGTGCTTCTTCAGGTTTATTTGTTAGGGGGTGACACAGGAATGAGAGTGACAGGGGGGCTAACTAGGTGACAGAGTGGAATGTACCGGAAGATCAAAACTATAAGTGAGCAGAAGGTAGGTAAGGTGGAAAAGTGCTGATGCAGAGTGGCATGAGTTACTAGACATACAGCTATGCAGATAGCCAATAATTATCCAATGCATCAAAGAGATGCAGACAGACAGCTGCTTACAGCACCTGACCAGCCCAAGAGTATTACAAACTGCAGTCTAAGTGAAGTGAAAGACACCTGCTTCTAGTAACCAAAATGCAACTAAGAAGAAAGAGGACAACTTCAAAGAGGCTCCACAGGCAATACGATAAAAAGAAGACAACTTCTAAGAGGTAATACCTAGAAACAGATAAGAACAGGAAGTTATGCCAGCTAGGTACCTTTAATATTAAACTAAACTATAACAGTAACTCTTTCTAGGTATATAGTGCACTGAACAAGTAGGACTATGACTGACCTAAAGGCAGTGTCAACTAGTAGCACAGATAACAGCTAAATGATTGTGCACACAGTATAAAATTTAAAATCAGTACAAAGTAGTGCTGACTGAGGCAAACCAGAATGTAATCTGCTTACACACAATAACAAGAGAGATCAACTTTGCACTTAAAAGCAACAAGGGCACATTTAGCATCAATCAGAAGTAAAAAACATAGAATAATGACATAACTTAAATTGGTGTACTCTGTAATGCCAGCAGAAAGTTGGTGGCAAGCTTATTATCTTGAGCAACAAAAAATTACAAAGAGTGAAACCAATGCACATTCCAGGTCTAAAAAGTGTTTAATAAAATAGAATGCAAAAATAATAAAAGTTGATGAGCACTTTCACAACATAAACAGTTGCTTCATCTGACAGATTTAATGTTACACTTTAGTGAAACATTTAAATAAGACAGTGTCACCAATCATAGGAGGCATAGCAAAGCACTATAACCAATCATATTACATATTTACTATCCATCTGTTGGCCATTCAAATTTCACTAGCTGTACCAATACGACAAATCAAAGAAAACATAAAATAAAACATTAGCACCAGTGGCAGGTGGCTTAATATAAAATTGTAACCAATCATACTACACATTTGTTAACCATTCAGTGGCTTAGAACATAGTAATACAGCCAGTCAGATTCCATTTAGTATAGTATTATAGCCAATTGTATGGGTTCCTTACAATGTATTTTCTACCAATCATAAATACAAGGGAAAAAAACAACATAACCAATCATGTTGCAAAGTTACTAACCAAAACAGAGCCATTCAGGCTTTACTTAGTGTACACTTGTAGCCAATCATGTTCCACAATTAAAAACATATATTATAGTGGCCAAACTAATCAAACAATGCAAACTGAAATAATTTAGTTAATAACTATTGCATATCCGCTAGCCTTTGGCTTCTCCTCACAATATAGACTCCCTTCTAACATATTTCCACACTGTTTAAGAAATATGTGTGATCAATACTAAAAATTTAAAACTCAGCTTAGCCTAGAATCAAACCCAGGCCTCTTACATAAAAGGTAAACATTCTACTACTGGACCACTTCTACTTAGATGCATTTTAACATTGTAGCCCTCTGGCTTTTAAAATGGTTTCAAAGGGACCTTAATATTCAAACCTTTAGCCCTATCTGCTCTAAGTTTAATAGTCCATCGTGCCTCAGCACTTTCAGTTCTATTTTGAATATCACCTTGTCTAATATTCACTTTGATAACCTCTAAAACATTAAACATTAAAAAGGTGAGTTTCATCAGGGTCAAGAATATGTTTAGACAATGCATTAGTAGTAGAATTAATCACTATCTGATACAGGTGTTCTCTCATACGATTTTTCAACTGTCTATCTGTTTTACCAATGGAAAATGACCCACAGGTAGTAAGATAAACTACATGACAGGTTTAACAGCTTGTCAGTACTCTGATATTATATAACTGACCATTATCAGAGTGTACAAATGTGTCAGCTGTAGATATAAACCAGCAGTAACTACAGTCATTGCAGGGAACAGTACCCGGTTCAATACCAACAAGACCAATATTGGCAGTATCTTTGGGGAAACATAGATTGCTCTTGATCTTCATTTTATTTTTATACCTAAACCTGGGGTCTCTCCAATCACATTCTTAAGTGTTGAATCAGTCATTAATATTGACCAGTGTTTTTCAATAATTTCAGTAATGGTATGTACATTGCTAGTATAAAAAGGGGGGAACTTAACATTGTCATTCAGATTTTGCTTCCTAGTAATGCTATCCTCATTACAATCTCATAAAGAAAAATAAGGCTTTGCTCTATCCAGGAGTAAAAGTGAGATCCAACTCATATTAGCATTAATTTTACAGCTTCTATAACCCTCTTTTCCAAATTTATACTAAAATTCCAAATCTCATCATTAAATTTATCAATCACAGGCATTCAATCTAGAGACCCTCATCCCCTACCTTTTAATTATATTCTGAAAGATACGCCCGTGGTGCATACTCCATTTATGCAAATAAGTATTCCTATGGCAGGGCATCCTATAGATTCCAGTGGTTATATGCCCATTGTCTAATCTAGTAATCAGAGTATCCAAAAAACTAACTTCACAGGGAGAGTAAGTTAGTGAAAACTTCAAAAAAGAGGTTGATCCATCTAAAAACTCATAAAAGCTGTTCATATCATTCTTACTACCTCCCCATATAATGAAGAGGTCATCAACAAAAAATTGGTAAAATAAAATACAACCAACTAAATCATGACCATTTATGATAACTTTCTCCTCCCATTCTGCTATTATCATATTGGCATAACTATGGGCACTAGAAGTGCCCATAGCTATACCATCATTCTGTAGGAAATATGGGCCATCAAATACAAACACATTATTCTCAAGTATGATTTCCATGAATAAACACAGTAGGTCAAGAAATTCTTCATCATACACACCACAACACTGCCACCCCAGCTATCTGGAATTTTGTTAATAATCATATATCATTTGTGAATATCAACATGATTCATATGCTTGTCTTACAAATGTAAGATAACTATATGTTATGTGTATAATAAACTACTGGTACAGAAGTGTGTGTTGCACAGGGTTTGTATAGTACTAAGCTTCAAGAATGTAACCACAGCATACCCTGCTGGAACATAGAAGATTAACTTCAAAACTTCAAGAAAATAAGTTAAAATTAAGTGCTTTATGATTGTGCTATAAAGTTAGTTTCAATGCAGAAGCAGACACAATGACTAGAGCTAGAAATTTTTCTATTGTCTGGAGAGAAAAGTAATTAATAGGTTTAAAATATAAAATGTTTTATTGCTTTATGACTTCCTAGCAGCAACACAGTTCTGAGCAAACATCTGAGAGATATGTATTTCTCACACAAATATGTTTAAATTCTATTAGTTTCTTAGCCTGGGAACTGAAGTCAGGTGACAAAAATGATATCATCCGGGCTAACCCAGCAATAATGTTTGATATTAATTTAAGAACTCTCTCAGAGAGACTGGGTGTTTTGTATTTTGTCTTGGACGTAGCAAGAACATCCACTCATCATCATCATCTGCATTTGTCTGTCTGTAAGTAAGATTCAAGGCATAGTATCTCTCTTAGATATAGATAGGAATATAGCAAAGATTAGTTTAGATGTTTTCTGTAGTTATTTGAGACTGTCCTCCAATGTTGTTTTAAAATATTTTCTGTGATTTTTGAACTCTGAAGTAACTGTGTCTGTGTACTGAGTATTGTCTTGTTCTTTTATTATTTATTATTAAATATATTAAATATATTTAAACATACCTTTGTGGATGATATTTGTGAAACACATGTAAGCTCTTAGTGTACTTGCATATGTATTTGGTGACACTGTACAGGCCACTCTTAAATAGCCTTGCTCTTGGTCAAAACTACCATTAGGATAATAGTACCATTACACAGTAGGACTGGACACCATTTGTAAGGGCCTTAAAGCAGCTGATAAAGATTGGCTGGTGACAGTGATAACTACCTTTTAGTCTGAGCAGAAAGAGACATAGCTATTAAACCTGTGCCAGCCTTTCCCAGGTGTATGTGTGTTTGTATATCAATCAAATCTCAAAGTGTGTGTGTATCAGCTACTTGGGCAGGGACACAAAGCACTGGTTGGACAGAGAGGGTGCTGGAGGGTACTGGAGGTCATAGCTTGGCCACTTGAGATCTCAACCCTATAGCTGTGCCAGTGGGGAGTCTTAATGGGGATCTGGAGAAAAGAGGGAGAAGCCAGCCCCAGCCTGACTGTTGTCTCTGTGTGCTCTTAAGGGAAATTGAACTTTACTGTGTGTGTACTTGTCATCCTCCCATTGTGTACATCCCTCATTGTTGCCAGTGGTGAGGATTGAGATTCCTTGATTACTGGGCCAGTGCAGGGGTGTCACACACACTAATCTTTGTAAGAAAATGTTTGACAGCCTCAACAGCATGTTGGTTCGGTATTTTAGAGAATAAGGATTGTACATCCAATGTAACCAACAAAAAGGTAAATCTGTGGGATAATGCACCGTAAAATTAAAAAGGCCTCATAAAAATTATTTGGAGTCTTTCAGTATATACACATTCTTATCCAAAATTGGATGTAGATGTTTCTCGACAAATATAGAAACAGGCTCAGTACACCAATTCCTGCCAACCACTATGAGGCGGAAGGGAGGAGTATGTGCATTCTTATGAATTTTCGGTAGCCCTTGAATGAAGGACACCAGTGTTTCATCTACCTTTAAAAAAATAAACCAATCAAGAGTGATCATCCTATTCAACAATCACTCAAAGTTGAAAAATCATTTTCACATAACTTCCCAAAGGCATCGAGTAAGGGATGGTTAACAGGAACAAATGAACTAGGATTTTTGAAAGGTTGGATAGTGGTTGCATTATTATTGTACATCAGCATAAAAGACACATTTCTAAAAAACATCCTTAAGTCAATGATGGTATCTGTCAATTCTGGTCTTTGTGCAGGAATAAAGGACAACCCTTTCTCCAGCACAGAAATTTCATCAGTAATAAGCATTCTGGATGAAATATTCCATATTAATGAAGCTCTTTCTGTGTCCACAGCTTTTTCAAAGTCCAATTGTCATCTGTATCCATTTGGTTCTTCCTTTTCGTCCTGTCTTGGCTACATGAGCGACTGCTGACCCTCACTCACTGTTGGTTTACTGGCAAAGTAAAATTTGATAAGATAAGCTTATTATCTTGATTTAAGTGATTCCACAGGAAGGCAGCAGGTATACCGTATGGTGCAGCAAACTACTTTTGGAGTAGAACAGATAGGTACATTAGTCAGATGACCATGATGCTATCCTGAGCACAGTCCTTCAAGTCCCAGATTTAGAATCACATTGATATCAGTAGTCATTGAGTGGCACAGCACCGAGCAGCTTAGCACAAAAAAGTGGAAGTCATGCAACACCTCAGAACTTAAAGTCAGAGAGTTCAAACAGTGAACCAGTCAGGAAGCCATACTGGAGCATTGCTCAAGGCAAAAAAAAAAAGACAGAATACTAGTTACCCCTCCTCTTACAATGGGTAGACAGCAATTCCAAATGTCTCTTCAAAAGTAGGTCCTAGAGGTTATAAAATCAGCTTGTTGTCCGGTACCAGATGTAGAATGGCTTTAACAACAGTAGTCATCTTTTTCCATCAGGCATGGGTAGTGCAACATACAGTAGTTCACCACAAAGTTTATCCAACTCTAGCTATCAGAGCACTTGCTGAAGCATGAAGTGTTGTTGCAGTGGCAGTTACAAATTACATTTCACTTTGTAAAATTTGCAGATCCCTTACTAGTGATACAAGATGCACTATCAACACTAGCATGTCTGGAATACCATGGATGCTAAAACTTTGTCTAAGTTTTTCAGTAGTTGTAATTGAAGTAGCAGAGTTAATGGCATCTATCTAGCTTGAATAAGCATCTATTAAAATCGTAAGAACTTCTCAAAACAGGGACTCTCAAAAGTCTACCTGCAGTTTGGATCCTGGCTTCTCAGGTCATTTTCAGCAGGTGTAAAAACATACTTAAGGGGTGATTTACAACATGCTTGATAGTTATCACACATCATTGCATCCTTTCCACATCCTAATCCATGTCAGGTCAATATACACATGATATAGCTAAACTGTTCATTCTGGACTTCCAGGATCAGTGTTATTCAATATTTTCCTTACTACAGAATGACCAGGTAGGGGGATATGATTGTAAACTTTCAGAGACTACAATCATAACTATGTCCAATACTTAATGTTAGTCTTTGCAGAACAGCATGGCATAAACCTGGCATGTTTATTTTAGGTGACACTTTCAAGCAATATTAACATATATGTTATAAACTTGAATCTTTAGCAGTCCAGTGTTTAATTTGCTCAATATACACATCATCAATGACTGAAATAGCTAGCATAAGTACTTATTAATTATGCCCAAGTCTTTAGGCTTTTCTGAATCTGTAACCTTTAATGTAATAGTATTAACATATGGGACTGATCTAGGTCTGAAAAATATAGGTTCAGCATAAGATGTAAACAGCCTTAACAGTGGGTCAGTTTAATATTCATACTTCTTATTATAATTACAGGTATAATAAATGTTTTCCTAGTGCTTCACCTTCAACAAGAATGCACTTTATTTCCTTCCAAGTCAGCCAGCTTTGATCTAGGAAGCCAGGACCAGTACTTTTAACTGTTATCAAAGGTAATGCTTACTTTTTCCCTTAAAAGTATCTAACACATCTGCTTCTCCATCTGTTGCATGTTCTACTCTATACATTTCCAATACAATATAAGCTAACTGAATAACAATGTTACTTGTTTCATGAAATTTCAGTTCAGTCACAGTAGTTAAACTACTTTCAGTATCCACATCAGACTTCACAACTTTGCCCTTTTTCTTCATTTTTACCAGACATGGGTTAGTGAAAAATGTCTGTTTGGAAACGTTGCACTTTTCAGCCTAGCAAAAAAGTATATAATCAGTTTATACTATATTCCCTCTCACAAGTTTCCTTGCAATATGTTCTCTACAGGTTCTTGATTTCTACCCAGTTCTACCACATAGTATTTTTCTTGCTTATATATGCAGCTTGAAACTGCATGTTTTTTATTAGTGCACCTATAATAAGCTTTAGCTTTACTATAGTCTGTGTTTTTGGGACTATGCCTTTTTACTGTGTCATATGTGAATGCAAACTATCTAAACTGAAAATATTGTGCATTTTTATTTACACCTTCTACTGCTGAAATGATATTAAAGGTATTCTCAAATGCCAGGTTAAGAACTCCATATGCCTATTACTCATTTTACATATAAGTTCATAGGTTCATAGGTAGGTACTAGGCTATCAGCCCTGGGACCTATACAAGCCCAGCCAAAAAGGTGCCCTGGCTTTTGCCACCCAAGAAAATTATTTTCCTGTGCCACTGTCGAGGAGAGCCACAGAGGTGATCCCCGGGGTGAATTTCCTATTTCCCTTCCAATCATCAAGATTTTTCTTGAAGAGTGCTAATGAGGAGCTTTGTTTGATATAGATAGGTAGTTTATTCCAGAGTATGGCAAGTCTCTGGGACAGGAATTTATCCCTCCGGCATGTTCTGTTTATTGTGGTGACAAGGTTTAGGTCCTTAGAGCATGTAGCTCGGAGGGATTGGGATTTCTTTAAGTGGGGCATGTCCAACAGCTCTGGGTTTGACATAGCTTTGTATGTTAGGCAGAGATCACCTCTGAGTAGGCGATATGCGACGGATTAAAGCTGGAGTTTTTTGAGACGGTCTGTGTAGGGCATCTGTTTGAGGCCGGTAATCCTCTTTGTGAGGTATTTCTGCAGCCTTTCCAGTTGTTGTAGATGTCTTGTGAAGTACATATCAAAAGGGGCGTTGTACTCTATAATGGGTTTAATGAGTGATGAGTAGAGGGGAACAATGACCTTTTTTTTTTTTTTTGGATGAGAAACCTTTTGTGATGAGGTGTGCCATGTAGAAGGATTTCCTGACTACTGTGGCAATGTGATTATCAAAGGAGAGACTACTGTCCACCTGTGCCCCAAGGTCTCTTATCACACTTTTGGTGTTAAGTAGACCACCACCTATGTTGTAGTTCATGGGTATAGAGTTTTTACCAATGGGGATGACAATGCACTTTTTGGCACTGAGCTTGAGGCCATGGCTTTAACACCAGGCATCTGTCTCAGGGAGGCCCTTTTGTAGGATGTCCACATCGTTAGGAGTTTTGATTATGGCTCCTAGTTTGCAGTCATCTGCGTACTTCATTAGCCAAAGATCTTCTGTGTTAGCCTGTACTTCAGAGAAGTACATACCAAACAGGAGAGGACCCAGGAATGAACCCTGTGGTACTCCACTTGTCACTGGTCTGAAGTCGGATTTGGAGTCTGCTACTTTCACAGTGTGGGTTCTGTCAGTGAGCCAGTTGGCAACCCATCTTGTGACATAGGGATTTATACCTAGTTTAGTGAGTTTATCTATAATTCCAGAGTGGGGGATGGTGTTGAAAGCCTTGGCAAGATCTAGACAGGCTGTGTGAACCACCTTACCCTTGTCAACGGCTTTGGTGACTGCTTCAAAGAAGTTTATCAGGTTTAGGAGACATGGTCTGCCTTTTACAAACCCGAACTGGGTGGGGTCCAGAGTTTGGAGATTACCAATGTCTTTGTTTATAAGTTCCATGATAATACGTTCCATGGCCTTGCAGACCAGGCTCGTCAGGCTAATAGGGCGGTAGTTCCCAGGGTCCGTGGTGGCTCCCCCCTTGTGGAGAGGGATAACCGTTGCTGTGCGCCATTCAGCAGGCACAAAGCCTGAGGTGAGGCTATGATTGAACATGGTACTTAGGTGGGGTGCCAGTTTGTTCTGTAGTTCGTGTAGAACGCAGCCTGGGATGTTGTCTGGTCCAATGGATGCTGTGTTCTTGGCTTTGGAGAGTGTAGTTTTTACTTGTGCAGCCATGATTACAGGAACTTTGCATTCTTCCGGTATAGAGATGGGCTCTTTAGGGGGTGAGAGGGGGTAAAGTTAGCACTGAACGTATCTGCAAGGATGTTGGCAATATCAGTTGGGTCTGTATATTTAGTGCCATTGTGCTGTAACTCAGAGCAGATCTGAGTGTTGCCATTAAGATTCTTGACATAGCTATAGAATGCTTTGTGGTTGTCTTTAGAATCAGTGGCAATTTTGTTTTCGTAACTAGCTTTGGAGGATTTTATCAGGGATCGCAGCTTCTTACTGAGGCTGACCAGGGTGCTCCACCACTCATGGGATTTTACTCTCTTTTGCAACAGTTTCTTCCTTCTGTTGTACAGTTTGTTTATGGCAGGGGACCACCAGACTGGCTTCTTTTTTTTTGGAGAATAGCATCTTGGTTCTGTTTGGGATAGTATGATCCATGCACTCATGTAAGTTCTTATAAAGTGCAATTGTCTAGGATTCAGTAGTCGTAACTGTATTGTCCATCTGCATGGGTGTCATGAAGTTCACCACTTCTGTCTTAAGAAGCATGAAGTTGGCTTTGGAGAAATTTTTTACCATGGTTTCCTTAATGGGGGGTGGGGGCAGGATGTGGATATCTAGGGTAATTAGCTTATGGTCGGATCGGACCAATAAGGCATTGACTTAAGGTGTGGAACACCGGTCACTCATGTTGGTAATGACTAGATCTAGGATATTGTTGCCCCTGGTAGGGGTGTGGATAAGTTGATCCAGGGCATTGGAGTTTATGAATTCCAGAAAGCGTTGAGTGAAGGAGTTGGTACATGAGTAGTTTTCCCAGTTAATGGTGGGGTAGTTGAAATTGCCCATTATTAGGGTGTTTGGTTGAACTCTAATATTTTCCAGTACATCAAGAAATGAGGAGTGGGAATCCTGGGGCATGGTGGGTGATCTGTAGCAAGCTACAATTTGGATTGCAGTTTCGCCCAGAGTTAGTTGCACTTGGATAACCTCGGCTGCATTATGCTGAGCAACTAGCCTGGAGGCGTGGATATCCTTAATGAATTTGAACACACCTCCGCCTTTGGTGTTCCGGTCCAGGTTACATGGCCGAAAAGTGTGGTATGAGTTATAGCCTGGTTGTTCTCTGGAGCCTTGAACCAGGTCTCAGTCACTGCACAGATATCAATGTTCTCCATTTTGAGGAGTGCCTCGAGTGAGTGCATTTTGAGATTTAGACTTCTAGCATTGAGTAGCATCACCCTCAGTTTTTGCTTGCCTGTTCTTTTTTGCTTGCCTGTTCCTGTTACGGTGGTGAATTTGTCATTTGAACCTTGCTTAAAAAAGGCACTATAGGGGTGGCAAGAACCTTAGCAAGTATCCGGAATCCCCAGGGTGATAGGTGCAGGCTATCTCTGGCAAAGCATCATGGTCTGTCGACCATGTCATCCCAGGCAGACAGATACTGGATCCCTTTAGAATGGCACCAGAAGCTTAGCCAATTATTGAAGTCAATCATTTTGTCCTTGTACTGCGGCATCATTCTGGGTGATGGCAGAATGCTACTCAGGGCTAGGGTCATACCTGCCTGGGCTACAAGATTGGAGAGCTCTTCCATGTCTCTTTTCATGTAGTCCCGGGAGGCACGTCTCATGTTGTTCACACCAACATGGACAATGACAGAGTCATATTTGTACTTGTTGTGGAGTGACCTGATTGCGTGGGTTATGTGTCGGATCCTGGCTCCCGACAGGCAGCTGACAGTAACCTTCTCCTTGTTTAGCCTGGTGAGTGGGACATCAGTGTGGCAGACTATAGAGTCACCTATGACTAGTGTGTTGGGTACGTTGTTTTGCCTTATTGGCTGTGGTTGAGGGGCACACTGAGTCTGCGGGCTATGTGTCATTTGGGTTGTGTTGGGGATGGAGGTTGCTTGCGTTTCTGCTTTGGAGGTTTCTGTTGCTTAGACAGATTATTACTGAGAGCCTCCGCAAATGTTTTTGTGTTACTATGTGTGGAATTTGGTGGTGTAGATTTAGTGAGACTATGTGATGAGTGTGGTGTGGTGTAAGTGTTTACCTTCTCCCCTTGACTGTCAAGTTCAGTCTTGATTGGAGAGAGCTTTACCTCCAGTTTGGCTAGATAAGTGCATCTCTCACAGGTTGTAGTGTTGGGTGGTAGGAGGAGAGGGTTGACTGTGTACATTATGCAATTTCTACATTGCCCCAAGATGTCCAGATTCATCAGATAGACAGGAGAGAACACTGGGAGCTGACCCTTGGACATGCCTGAATAAAACATTATTTTCGTCTAGATAAATAAGGAAAGTGAGTACAAGAGCTGTTTTTCTCTAAGCAAGTGAGGAAGGTAAGTACCAAAACTGTTTTCCTCTAGGTAATGAGGAAGGTTGAGTGCTGCAGTAATTAGTAGGTTATTTAGTGCTTACAAGTTCTGAACAAGTGCTGATCACGAATAAGCAAATTCAAGTGCTAAAACTAAGAATCTGCATCTGGGCTAAACTAGTTACAGGAAAGGGGGGAAACAAGTGCAAATGCAGGCTTTTAAATCAGAAAGTTGAGAGAGATGAGAAAACTGCCCAAACAGCCAATAACTACAATTTCTGGGCCAGAACCACTTCTTACGTGGTAGATAGGTTACCTAGTGCTTACCACTCCCATTGATAAGCTAGAAGGCTTCCCTCCAACACAAAAAGCTTGGGGGGGGGGGGGCTCAGAAGCTTACATACAGTCTTGGATACAGCAAATTTGAATCTGGACTACACTAGTTACAGGAAAGGTATTTATATATATATATATATATATATATATATATATATATATATATATATATATAGATATATATATATACAGAAAAATATCTAAAACAGCAGTAAAAACAATTCAAATGCAGTGCAAGCTAGCACACTTGAGTATGTAGCAGTGTTAGACCAAACAGTTTAAAAAATGCAATTAAATTAAAAATGACTAAAAACAAGTGCAGAAGGAGTCTATTAGGTAAAATGAGGTAGAGATGGGACTGGGAGGAGAGTCCCAGATCAAATCTACAGTGGGAGCAGGCAAATGCAAAAGCCTCCAAATTTAAACAAGACAGGAATAGGGAGGGTGGGTATGGGAAAGCCAACACCTTCAGCAGAGATCTGAGAAACTATACAGTGAAGCAAAAATAACAGTGCACAACTCTGAAGTCAGCCAGCAATGATATAAAAGTAGTCAAACAACAATTACCAGTACACAACTCTGAAGTGCCAGAAAAATATACTCAGCTCTGTGTATCTCCAGATAGTTTGAAGAGCACTGTCAGGACACAGGAAGGCTTCAGCAATGATAATCGTGTAATGATATAATCTTGTTTTCCATCATCTGCTGTAGTACCACTACATAATTACATTTTTTAATTAATCTTTTCACCTCAGCCACAATCTCATTTACAGATTAATTATGATTTCTAAAATATGACTAAGATTTACATCTTACATTGATCTCTAGCTTTATTATTAAAATTATTTAACAAGTTCACCAGTTGCAGGTGAATCTTGTCAATGTTTTTAGGAGTTAGAAGACTTTTTCATTGCATAGTATGTTTTAGCTGCACAAACACAGATAACATTTTCTCTTCTATTTTCTTATGTAATTTTAAAAACACAACAAAACTGCTCCAGTCATTTATAGTTTCCTCCTAGGATTAGATTTTTAGATCAAATGCAATCAAAATATTTACAAGTGCTATTTGTTTTATTTCATTTCATCTTCTTCAGGTTGATACAGGTGCTGCAATTCTTTAAACCTGTTTTCCATTTCAACAAAATAAAATTATTACACTTTGGACAATATTTAACTTTTCAATTGTTGTTGTGTCTTTCGGCTTTTCCCGGTTAGGGGTCGCCACAGCGGAACTCCGGTCCGCTAATGACTGGCAGTAGATTTTTACGTGCCGAGTTGCGAACCCTGATGCACAACCTTCAACGAAGGTACGCCCATTCACACATGTCTCCACACAGAAGAAGCTTTGGCTGAGAATCGAACAGGACAACGTCTTACTGTGAGGTGACAACGCTAGCGCAGCACCACCACTGCAGTAATATTTAACTTTTCAATAATCAATACAAATTCCAAGATAATAGCAGTAATAGCAAAAGCAGACTCAAAAGTTCAATATCTGAGAGCACTTACTGTGCAGACACCACAGTGGAGGAGGGCTCAACCCAATTGGCCAGATACTAATTACATACATTTTACAGAAAAATGTAACAAAATGGATCAGCTATACCTAATCACAGACTACCCTATATAATGGTTGCTTACAACAGAAATTGAAGTCTGCTTTGGTGGTTGTCAT
Organism: Protopterus annectens; assembly: GCF_019279795.1. Classification (NCBI taxonomy): domain Eukaryota; kingdom Metazoa; phylum Chordata; order Ceratodontiformes; family Protopteridae; genus Protopterus; species Protopterus annectens. Next base: position 494,379,554 of record NC_056745.1, read on the forward strand.
ACCTATGGTAGTTTCTCTAACAACTATCTCTGATTAAATAATCCATTTCAATACTCCATACTTTAGTGAAATTGCTAGAGAAGTAGGTATAGCAGTTATTATCAGACTTCATTAAGAAGTATGGCCTACTGTTCAACATATAAAATGGAATCAAGAATGGCAAGAACACTATGACCATAATCTGGAATAACTAATCTGAGTATTGATGGTACTGTTCCATATAACATGAACAAAAGTATAACCAGTGACATATCCATAGAGCTTGCGAAGCATGTTTAATAACACTAATCAAGCAATTTTCCTCCAAACTCCGTAGAACATAAGATGTAACCAAATATCGTGCCTAGTTTGTATGTTGTCTTACTGGTGGGATGTCCCAAGTCGAAACAAGAATTACCCTTCCTGCACATACAACTATCTACTTGGGGGTTCCATAAGAGTCAGTTCTAGGTCTACTGCTTTTCTCACTTTTTTTTGCAACAGTTAAAATAAATGGGCTCAAAACCTGTGAAATAACATTACTCCAATACATGCTTAAAAACTCATTTAACTTGAAACCAAATGGCAATTATACTAAGCGATTTCATAACAAGTACATCAGACAATAATAAATACACATCAGAAAACAATATATAGTTACCACTAGTATATCAGTAATCTAGTCAGTGCTTCAGTTGGTAGTATGACACAGTACGAGGCATGAAAGGATTGATCTACTGGTTAAGGTCTAGAGAGCTTCAACTTTTTTTGATTAATTTGTTAGCCAAATAAACTCTTTCCGGGGATGATCCAAAAGCATTGCATTGTTAAGTGATTTGCTCAGAGTAATACAGCAGGCAGACAGAGACTAAGGGACGTAAACTAATGCTTGCAGCAAGAAGTGTGTAAGGAAGTTATACCCTTAATCTTCAATGTTAGATTAACAGCTTAGCCTTACAAAACAATTCCATGTTATTTGGGAAAGCTGGTGAGCTGTAAATAGTGCCTTGAAACTAAGCCTTGTGTGATCATTATGCTTTCACTCTGAATAATCACCTAAAGCCTAAAGTCAGCCAGCTATTAAGTTGAAGCTGGAATCTTTCAAGGTTTCTTAGTTTTAAGTCTTGGATAGGCGTTGGTAAAGTGGTGCTGATGCAAGAACTATAAAAAGGCTTATCCCTCAATTACTTTGTAACCTTAAATCTTCTTTTTCTTTCTGCTGCTCCCGTTACAGGTCACCACAGCAGATCATCTGTTTCCATTTCTTCCTGTCCTCTGCATCTTGCTCTGTCACACCAACCACCTGAATGTCCTCTCTCACCACATCCATAAACCTTATCTTAGGCCTTCCTCTTTTCCTGTTACCTGGCAGCTTCATCCTTAGCATCTTATTCCCAATATACTCTGCATCCCTCCTCAGCACATGTCCAAACCAGTGTAATCTTGCCTCTCTGTCTTTGTCTCCAAACCTTCCAACCTGGGCTGACCCTCTAATATACTTATTCCTAATCCTGTCCACCCTTGTCACACCCAGTGCAAATCTTAACATCTTTAACTCTGCCACGTCCAGCTCTGACTCCTGCCTTTTTGTCAATGCCATTGTCTCCAGCCCATATAACATAGATGGTCTCACTACCCTCTTGTAGACCTTCCCTTTCACTCTTATTGGTTCT
>NC_056745.1:494388705-494433705 GCF_019279795.1 Protopterus annectens
TGAAATACAACCCAGGAAGTTATAACTCAGGGTGATAAGGGCATGACAAGAGGAATGAAGAATATTGTCGTGTATCTCAAACCCATAGAACATTTAAGAGTTGTCGCTCGTTTGTCTCCAACACATATAACAAGAAAGCTTGGGGTTTCATTCAGATGCTTTATTACATACAAACATATCAGGATGGATAGCAGCATCATTAAATACAAACTAGTTAACAAACAGAGATTACATACATACATGCTTAAATCTCAACAGCTAACTACAAAATGGCAGTCGGGCTCGCAAGTGCTCAGTAGCCCTTGGATAGCTTGTTAAAGGTATATACACACATTGATCTACATCCTCCCACTTGAAAAGATTGCCTTTTATGCAAAACAATATCAGAGAGAGGCATGCATTACTATATACATTAGAAACAAAACACAATGTTCATGTCCAAGTTGCTTCATATCTTCTACAGATTTTAGAGATTCAACCATATCTCGTGACATAACAGTTTGGACCAAACAGCAACAGGGACAGTCTGCAGTGCACAATTCATATCAGGAACTTCTGGATTTGTGATAGGAGCAGGAACATCCTCTGGAATTGGAATACCAGACAACTCACCCTGAGATAAAGAGTCTTTCTCACAGGCTATGTGCTGTGGTATAGGCTCAGACACTAGTCTCAAATGTTTCTGATTCCACCTAAAAGTTGCTCTTTCTGATTCCACAATGTATGATCTTGGCGCTGGACCAATACTCTTCACAACACCAATCCGATCATGACCTTTGGACGTCTCCATCCTTATCACTTCTCCCTCTCGTAATGGATTGAGCAGTTTGCTGGTTTTATCATAGTAGGACTTCTGGGTTAGGCATTTCTTCAAAAAAATTGCTTTCATTAACCTGTTGTTCTTGACACATGGAACCAACAATTGACTATTGATTGGTAATGTGGCTCTGGTTTGTCTCAAGAGAAGTCTCTGAGCAGGTGAACCAAGATGTTTATCACAAGGAATATTTCTGAGACTCAAGAGATTCAGGACAACATCACTATTGTCTTGTTTTGACTTCTCAAGTAACTGTTTTGCACTTTGAACTGTACGTTTTGCCAAACCATTTGACTGCAGGTACTCAGGGCTGCTTGTGACATGAGTAAGGTCCCATTCTTCAGCAAATCTTTTGAACTGCTGGCTTATAAACTGCATCCCATTGTCAGAAATGACTGTGCTTATGGTAGTCTGGAAATCTGGTTCAGCTGAAATATTTCCTCCTGTTGATGTGGCTTTGTACTATTACACACTGAACAAGATAAAAGTGCTCTCTCAATGTCTTGTGACATAGAAGGCCAAAATACCAGTTCTTTCTCCCTTCTTTTGATAAATTTGGTTCCTGGGTGACCACAGTGCAATATAGTAATGTACTCTGTTTGCAAAGACTTTGGAACAATTACTTTCGGACCTTTCATTATGATACCCTTGTCAGACAAATTCTCAACTCTGCATGGAAAATAAGGTTGCACTTCTTGGGGTAAACTAGATTGCTTTGACAGCCATCCTTGTTTGATAAAGTTGAGCCTCTGTAATACTGAATCTGTAGCTGTGTGATCTTTCAGCTCATGACATGTGGAAGAAAAATTTCTCACTTCCATGACTTCAGATTTAAAGTTCTCATTGTTGTGCTGTTCAGTGGTGTTTTTTGGGTGATCTGGATAATGTATCAGCAAGATAAAGTAGTTTGCCTTTCTTGTAGACAAGAGTGAAATTATACTTTTATAATCTCAGCATCATACACTGCAGTCTGGCTGAAGTTGAATGCATTGGCTTTCTCAAGATAGTGACTAATGGTTGGTGGTCTGTTTCAGTCTGGATAGGGCTATCATAAACATAATCATGGAACTTCGAACATGCAAACACAATTGCCTAAAGCTCTTTCTCTATCTGAGCATACTGCATTTAAATTTGGGTAAGAGTTCTCGATGCAGAGGCAGCAGGTTAATCCTCCTGTAGAATGACTGCACCAAGACCAAATTTCGAAGCATCACAGGAAAGTGTAACCGGTTTGTGAACATCATAGTATCTGAGAGTTGGTGGACTAGCACTTCTCTGTTTCAGGACATCAAATGCTCTATGGTGTTGCTCTAACCAAGACCAGGATACATCTTTATGTGTCAACTCTCTGAGTGGTGCTGATAATTGACTCAAGTCTGGAATGAACTTGCCTGGGTAGTTGACCATGCCAGGAAAACGTTGCAGGACTTGAACATTGTCTGGAGCTGGCATATCGAGAATGGCTGTTTGTTTCAAAGGATCTGGTCGAAGTCCTACACTCATAAATAAATGACCAACATAAGTAACTTCTTGTAGCCTGAATTTACATCTGTGTGAGTTGAGCTTGAGTCACTTGATGTGCCCTTTCTAGAACTTTTCTGAGGTTCGTGTCATGTTCTGCTACATCATGACCTGCTACTAGTATGTCATCTACTATAATAGCACAAAGATACCCAGGAAAAATTTGCTCCATTGCCTGCTAAAAGACTTCACTTGTAGAATTTATTCCAAATGGCATTCTCGTAAATCTGTACCTGCCAAACCGAGTATTAAACGTAGTGAGCAATGGTGATTTCTTGTCAAGATAAAGTTGCCAAAACTAACTCTTTAAATCTAAGACAGAAAAAATAGTGGCACTGGGCATCAAGGCTGTGACTTCTTCGACTGTGCACATTGGATGAGGAGGTCTTTTTAAGTGCTTTGTTCATATCTCATGGGTTAATACATATTCTGATGTCCTCTGAGTTTTTTTATGAGCTACCACCATGGAAGATACCCATTCAGTTGGAGTTGTAACTGGACAAATCACACCTTGTTGCACCATTTTATCTAACTCAGCTTTGACTCTGTCCTGCATGGGTATTGGAACTTTGCATGCTGGCCTGATAACTGGATTGACCTCTCGGTCTAACTTTATGGAGTACACAACTGGAAGTTTACCTAGTTTGTCTTGGAACAGATCAGCATAGGTGGAAAAAATGTACTGGGCAAAATTAGAGTATCTGTCTTTTAAGCTAACATGGTGGACTTCCTTATTAAATGAAAGCAGTCCCATTTTCAAAGTTTCTCTGAGACCTAATAATGACTGGACATGCCTCTTGACCACATAGAATAATAAGTTGTAGCTTCTTCCAGCAAAGTAATATGAAAGCACTACCGTGCCTTCAGTTTGATTTCTTCACCTCTATAAGCAAAACGTTTTTCACACCTTGCCAAATCAAGCTTTTAACCTTTACATAAGCTGGCAAATGTCTCTGCTGATATAACATTGCACTTGGAGCCTGTATCAGCTTTGAGCTCTATGGGTTTGACATTTATCCGAACAGTGCAAAATACTTCATTCTTTGCCCTTAAATCTACTGCATTGATGGTTTCATGAAGCACTGACACACCATCAACATAAACAGTAGAATTGCCACAGTCTAACTGATCAACTCATTTCTTAAAATGTTCCCTTTTAATAAAAGAATGTGGGCCTTTTGATTTACAAAATCTTTTGAATTGATTCTATTTATTACATTTGTGGCATTGTTGACCAAAAGCTAAACATTTCTCCCTTTTAGGTTTATGACTTCCACCACAATTACAACATTTGGCAATGAAACTAGGTTGGGGCCCATGCTTTGAGTTTGCTGACTTACTCTTATGCTTCACTGATACTGTGGGGACTCTGGAATTTGTTGGAAAGTTCTGGGGTTTACCAGTGAGTGCTGCAGGGGTTACAGTTGATGCCACGTGCTTGGGCCTGTTTCTTTTAATAACGTGCTGCATACTATCAACATGAGCTTTATCACTGTACCTTCTAGAGCTGTTCTCATCTGTAAGCATATGTGTGTGCTTTTCTGTGAGCTCGTATATCTGGCAAATCTCAATGGCCTTATTCAAAGTTAAGTCACTGTCACGAAGCAAAATCTTTCTCACAGCATCATCTTTTATACCACACACAAGTCTGTCCTTTATCAACTCATCCCTTAAGTCACCAAATCTACATGTTTTAGCCTTATTTCTCAGGTCAATTATATATGCTGCAAAAGTTTCCCCAGGCTTTTGATCCCTTGTGTAAAATAAGTGTCTTTCCATTGTAACATTTGTCTGAGGGTTACACATTTCTCTAAATTTATGTTTTAAGCACTCAGGGTCCTCCCTTAACTCAGCCAGTAAAACAATATGACAGCTTTCTCCTCTCCTGTATAGATAGCACATGCATACACAAATGAGCATTCCCTTTCGATGGCTTCTGACCCAGCTAAATTAAGTAGAATAAATGCCTTTGTATGATCATCTTTATCAAAAAATGCAGCCTGTATGAAAATGTCATACTCTTGCTCAAACACTCTTCAGTTCTCAACAATATTATTGTCAAACACAAATGCATTGGGTTTTCAAAATCTGTCTGCCATGCCCAAAAAGTATACACAAACACACTAAAAATATGTCCATTGTGATTATGTATGAACAAACAGGTCTGCAAGCTTGTAACAACATTCAAAGGCACAATAAACTCTTTGAACTGCTGTACATTGCGAAATATGCTATGTAATGGCTGTATTCTGTGAAATATGCCCTGTAATGGCTGTACTTTTGCAAAATAGCTTTACTGTAACACTGCACAAACAGGCAAACACTTTATACACTTCTGATAACTCAGATATCTTTGCTTAATACAAAAATACATATGCTTTGTAAAAATGCAGTTGTTTCCCTTTATTTTACTTGTTTTATGCAATTCATACTTCATTGCAAACAGTTTCTGTAGTAATTTGAATATTTCTATCAGTATTGTACCTATCGGTTTATGCAAATGTTATTTAGAATGCCCTGTATGCCCCGTTTCATATCATGCAAAAAGGAATGGTGCTGAGCAAATTTTAATACCTGAAATTCGTTTCTGACCTGTTTGACGAAGTTTGCACATATAGAAATGATCCACTCCTGTATATTCCACCAACATCTGAACAAGAAGTGCCTTAAGTCATTTTAGCCAATCTGCTTCTGACTCCATGCCCCTTTCAGAATGCTTCCTCTAACTCCATGTCCTTTTAGATGTGCCGCTTCTGGCACCATGTCACTCGTTCGTCTTTAACACATATAGCAAAAAGGCCTGGGGTTTCACTCAGATGCTTTAATGCATACAAAAACACATCAGTATAGATAGCAGCATCATTAAATACAAACAAACTAGTTAACAAACAGAGCTTACATACAGACCTATTTAAATCTCAACAGCTAACTGCAAAATGGCAGTCAGGTTTGCACGTGCTCAGTATTTATACACGTGTGCAAGCCCATGGATAGCTTCTTAAAGGTATCTACACAAATATTAATCTACAACAGTTATACATATTTCAGTATGCAGGCAGAAACCATCAGCTAGAGCTATGACACTAACTTAAAACATGTTATCTACATTCACAAACACTGATTTCTAATTATTGTAGTTCTCATGGAAAATAATCTATATTTCATATGTAATTAAGCTTTTGCATGGAGTTATACAAAAACAATATGCCCAGTGTTTCACAGCTGCAAATAAGAACAAAAGAATCAAAATGTTTGGCAGAAAAAATAGGAGATAGAATAGTGCTTCACTTAACATTTAAAAATTTTTAGTTTTATATCTTTCCTTTCTCCAGGGTTTTGCTTATCTTGAAATTAAGTACTGTAAATAAGGGGTGCATGGATCTATGTTGCCTAAATGGATTTGTGTAAGACATTATTGCCTCCACATGAAAATATGAGTGGCATTTTTGTTAAAGTACCATTTGAACAAGCAGCCTTAACAGTCTTCATTTGAACAGTTAGTGAGTTGTTAACTGATATTCAACAACAAACCATATCTGACAGGAGGCTAAGATAGCACCCACTTCCAGGTTAGAAGTTGTTTACTTTCCCCTTGTTACTTAAAAGGAAGTAGGATGTTAGACAATACCAGATCGTGTTAAAATGTATATATAGATTTCCTTACTATGGTGAAAATATATGATGATTGAATGACAGAGAGTTGTTCACATAACTACACAGGTCTCTTATGGTCATCTCTGAAGATATGAGATGGAAGCAGAGGTTTTTTTTCTCTTTCTATGAACACTACTATTCTGCACTTACTTTCATTTAGTTTTGGATTGTTTTCAGTACACAAGGTATGTTCATATTCCATCCCTTGCTGGAGATGTTTATATGAGTGGATAATAAGTACCCAGATTGCAGTCATCAGCAAACTTGATCAATCACACTTATGGGATATTGGCTTAAATGTCTGCAAAATAAAGGCCAAACAGGAGAGGCCCTAGCTTGGATCCCAATGGCACCTACTCATTACAATTTTTCCTTCAGAGAATGCATCAGCAACTTTCACAACCTGGGATCTGTGGGATAGCCAATTTGTAATCCAGTAGATATTGCATGGGTTTACATTAAGTTTATCTAATTGTTCAATAATTCCAGCATGGGGAATAGTATCAAAAGCTTTGTCCAGAGCGAAATAAGCAATGTGCACCGAGTGACCACTGTCTACAGCATCAGTAACCTTTTCAAAGAAGCTTTCTGTGTTCAGGAGGCAGGACCTGCCCTTCACAGAATTGTACTGTGTAGAGTCTAGCTCAGTTAAGTTGCCTTTGTTACATAAATTAGTTATGCTATGATATGCTCCATGACTTTGGAAGTAATACTGGTGAAGCTGGGTCTGTAGATGGGCCACCTTTGTGTAGAGGAGTCACAATGGCTGCTCTACAGGCAAAAGGCACAAACCTTGCTGACAGGTTAAGTAGAGGCTCAGATAGCACATACTTGAAGCTAATGAGAATGCAGCCTGGTATGTTGTCTGGTCCCATGGAAGTATTATTTATAGGCTTTGACAGGGATTCTAAGACTTGTTCCAAGGTGATTTCATGGAAACCTAAATTTTCAGGGAGTACTGTGGCAAAAATGTAGAAAGATGGTTAAAGTTGGCACTAAATTTGTCTGATAATATATTGGCTATATCTTCAGGATCAGAGTATATGACAAAATGCTAGTTGACATCATTTGTGGTCGAAACTGTTGTGGAATCTGATCATCTTTGAACTTCCATCTTTCATTCATGATTAATGAAATCATTCTTTACAAATGCTTTCACTTTTGTTCGTCTTGTGCTAGTCCAAGAATTTCACCTCAAGCTACTCAATAAGAATGTCCCTGGCTGTCCCTTTTAATCATGGCCCCAATTCAGCAAACCAACAGAATAGAACCAGAGTCCTATTCATCTATTCCTAGCTGAAGTAATCAAGTGACCAGCCTGCTTTGAACACTCTACCTTTTCAAAGTAAATGCTTCAGACCCCTGGGACAATTAGTTAGGAGCATCAATTGAGCACTGAAAGGCAGGAGCTGGGCCGAGCAGTAGATCACTTCACAGTGGACTACAAGCCTGATCTCAAGATGTAGCTACAAGCTTACTGTAGCCACTTTAATATGCATTATTGAACCTAGAATGTATGCTCTTACTGGCACCAGACTTGCCCTTCAATTGATCATCATTAAAGAAATTATAATATACTCATTTCAATTGCAGGATGTCAAGAGTCCTGTATTGTTATTATTCATTACTACCTCCCCGTGTCAGGAGTGGGTAGTTTGCACACCTGCTGCCTTCCCTGGATGTGATGGCTATTTCTTAGGCTTCCTCTCCAAATCATATTATGGATGAGCTCAGTGCATTGCTAGACATTATTCTTTAATTTTCTGATACAGCTTAAAAAAAAAATTTGTAATTTCCTTTGGTATCATTGACAATCTTAAGTTTTACTCTGCTTTCCATTTTCTAATAGTCCCCTTAAGTTCCTTGTTGTCATGTTTCAATATGGTCTTGAGATATGGGGTGGGAATTTCTTGCAACTTTTCATTATTTTCCATCTTTTGTTATACATTTTATTTATATTGGAGTTCCACCAGAGAGGTTTATTCCTGATTTTATTTATTTATTTATTAATCTAGTTATTCTTTGTTGACTGAGTTAGTTCTACGAGGCTAGTGAACTCTTCTCAGGGGGAACTTGAAGTGGTATTTGGACTACTTGGGGAAATACAGCCAGGGCATTGGGGAACTTCCCCTACTTGTTAGGAAACTGCTTGTTCTGTTCCTGGGTTCCTAGTGCAGTGGTGGCTGGGAGAACAGCACTCAAGGAGATCCAAGATGGTGGCTAGCACAGAGGCAAATGCCAGTGCAGTGTTTGAAGGTGTAAAAGATTCTGAAGATCTATTTCAGCAGAATCTGTTTGTTTCACTGGAAGCAAATGCTCAAAACAATGATGGATGTGTTATCACAACCACCCAGTCAGGATGGTTTTTGGATGATATTTTGGGTGAATTGTTATTGCAGGTCAATATGGAGAACTGAAAAGATGTTTCATGGGGTGTAACTATAGGCAAAATTCAATCAAAGCAATTGGAAGTTATTTTGAAAGAAGATTGCCAGATTAAAAAAAGTCATATGCCAAGTCTGTTAAAGAAAATGCAGAGAAAATGATGAGAGACAAACAAAGGAAAGGAAATGTCAACAATCAAAGGAAATTTATGGTGAGAATTCAGAACAAAGAAAAAATGCACAGGTATGACATTTGGGATAACGTAATGGTCCCATTAAGAGCTTTTGTTTTTATCCTTATTCATAAAAAGATATTTTGTGACATTTTTGAGACTGGTTCTGTTCTGAAAAGTTTTTTAGGGGTAATACGAGAAGAAAAGAAATGTAATTCATGAAATTCTTATGTAGTTAAAACATTTCACAAAAAAAAAACAAGAAAAGAAAATATATTGAATTTCAAACTGAAGTTGAAAAAGAGACTTTAAAGTGACATTTAAGCAAACTTTGTAAAGAAGTTATGGCCATTAGCAATGTCTATAATAACAGAGGATTCTTGACTGAGGGATGTGACTCTTATATGTAATGAAAATGGAGAAAGAAAAAAATGCTCATATCCCTAGTATGATAAATGTAGAAGGAAACGGGTGTTGTAAAATATTGGGGAAAACCAAAAACTGTTTTTTTTTCTTGTGGAAAAGATAATCATTTGATAATTAACTGTGATAAGAGAAAATATTATATTTGTGGGAAAACAGGTCATGATGCAAAAAAGTATGAATTGAAATGTTATGGATGTAATAAAATGGGACATTTATGAATGGATTGTAATCTACAGAAAAAGGATGAAGAAGAAAACAAAAGTGAAGACAGTATACAAAAATAAGAAACAGTCCAAATAAAATATAAAAGAAGAAGTAGGGAAAGAAGATCAGGGTAAAATAAAGATAAGGATAAAGAGAAAAATGAAAGAGAAGATAATATAGAAGGTGGTTCTGAAATAAGTGATAAGGAAAATATAAATTGGAAAATAGTGAAAGGTAAAAAGAATTATATTAGAAAAATAGTGAGAGACAGAAAAAAGAAAGTTTAAAGGGATAAGTATAAAACAGAAAAAGAAAGGAAATTAATAATGCAAATGAGATAAGTACTTCAAATTTTTACAGTTTCTGGAAAGCTACAACACAGACACAATGACAACCTTAGAGTGCTTTCAGTAAATGTAAATAGTATCATAAATATAAGTAGAAGGTTAGGCATCCTAAATTGGTGTAGTAAGTGTGATGTTGATGTAATAATATTTGAATATTGGAAGATACAAGATTTTTGACACAAGAAGGAAGATTAGAAACAAAGAAACTTTGGGAAGGATGTATTATATGGAACCTAGGAAAGGAACTATGTTCAGGCATAGTTGCACTTTGTTGAAAGTCAGTGAAAATATTGAACATAACATTAGCAATGATGGGATGATTAACTATTGTAGATGTCAGATGGTATAATCATATATATAGAACTATAGCATTGTATGTCTATGTTACAAGTAAAGAAAGAGAAGATTTATTTCATAACATTTTATATTATGTAGTAACTAGTATGAATATAATACCAAATGGGAGATTTTAATAGTGATTTGAGAGGAGAAAAAAGGAGACAGGAAATGATGTTAAGAAAAATGTTAAAATTATAAATGTAAAGATTTGGAATAATAATTTGTGGACAGGCATATATAAGAAGGAAATAGTTTGTTTTATTATATTACAAAGTTTAATTATAGCTAAGGGAGAAACATGTGCAACAGGCTTTACAGATCACTCAGCCAAATTTATAGAAATACAAGAAAATAAAAAGTATATTCAATTGGGAAAAGGAATAAAATGAATAAATGAGAAATTATGGGATGAAAATGGAAAAAATACGTATGCATTTATGGAAAGATCACATTTCCACTAGAGAGTGTTATAAAAACTGGTCTGAGTGGTGGTAAGCTGTGAAAGAAAAATATAAAAATGTTTTTTAGGATGGCAGTCATTTGCAAGAAAAGCAGAGAAAAAATATAAAACAGTGTGTCTGGATGCCTTAAATGGTTTGGAAAGGAATGGTAGAGAATGTTAAATAACAAAATGGAGAATTTATTAAAAGAATCGATAGAACATCCAAGAATTATTATTTAACAAAGATATTTACAAAGTAAAAAGGAAGAGGTATCTGCTTATTTAAGAAGCATAGTTAAACAGAATACTAGTTTAATGAGAGAAATGAAAGACGATAGAACAGAGGTGAGAATATCTCTCAGGAACAAATTATGAACATTGTAATAAATTATGTAAAAGAATAGAAAGAAAGTAGAAAAAAGAATGGTTTGTTAAAACAATGACAGAATGAGAAAATCATGACTTGGAAAATTAGATGTCCTTATATGAATTAGATAAGTTACGTAAACACGTTAACTTATAGTCAGTTTCAGGATTAGATGGAATGGGATATCAGTTTTATAAGCATTTTACAGATTGCCAGAAAAATGATTCTTAAAAGTTATTTATGAGTGGCTAAATGAAGATTTTATGTATAAAGATTTATGCAGTAGTATGTTTAAATTTGTATGGAAAAGGGGAGAACAAATTACAACTTGGAGACCTGTAGTCCTGAACAATACAGATTATAAGATTTTTCTGAAAATAATTTAGAAGAAAATGGAAAGTAAAATGAAAAGTATTATGGAAGACAACATATATAGTTTAAAGGGAAAAGGATGTCAGGAATTATTATTCATAGTAAGAGAAATTGTGGATGGTGTTAAAACAGGACTGATGTTGCCAAGAACATAATAGGAAATTTAAATAAAGCTTTTGATACACTACAACGTGAACTTTTGTGGACAATTATGGAAGTATATAATTTTAGCAAGCAAATTAAGAATGTATGTTGTACTGCATATAATAAAAATAAAGTAAGAATTTTAGTGAATGTATGATTAAACAAAGAAATAGATATAAAGCATGGCATACACCAGGGATTTCCTATGAGGTGTATATTATTTGCATTGGTTATACATGTATTTCTCAGAGATGTAAATTTGCAGATGAGAGGTGCTACTTGCATTACTAATGAAGGGATAAAAATCCAATCATGTTTACTCATGCAGATGATATTGTACTGATTACCAGAAACAAGATCTGGATGAAAAAAGCTATATATAGCAATCTGTAAATATAGGCATGACTTTAAATAAAAAGTAAAGGACTGGGTGATATAGTAAAGATAGGAGGAATATCTTTTTCAGTGAAAGAAATTTCCATGTTTAGAATACGATTTGTGGGGTAAACATGTAAGTGAGAAACAATGGGCTAGGATACTAGATGAAATAAAGGAGCTTTGTTGATTTTGAAAAACATACAAGCTATTGTTTAATAAAAACCTTTATTTGATTAATTAGGTTTTACTGGGAAAGATTGCATATTTAGCTAGTGTCAATATGTTGCCAATAATCTATGAAAAAGAAATATTACAAGAATCTCTTTTTCTTTAATATGGGATTCAATGCTGAATACAGTGAAGAGAGGAGTCATTCATGGACAAGGAAAATGGAAAGTTAGGATTAATAAACCCAATTGTTTATGTTGTTTCTTTGAATTTGTGTAAAGTTTTGCAATAGATAAATGGTAAAAATGAAAAGTTAGTAAATTTACCAAAGTACAAATATAATGTTAAAATTTTCAAAAGAGGAAAAAGTATCTTTAAATGAAGTAATGAGATGTTATTAAGAAAAAAATCTGTTATGGAAAATAAAACTGATGAAAGAGAAAATGAGAGGGAAGTATGGTATAAAAATAACATGATACAATATTATTATGTTAATCACTGGGCTGAGCTAATGAATGAAAACTTTAAAGCTATAAAAAGTACAAGAAGAATGGTGTAATAAGCAAGTAGAATTTCAATAATTGTTATGGTGATTAGTGATTAATAAATTACTAGTAAAGAGAATAAATGTCATATAAATAAATCTGTGACAAGTTTGTATATATTGTGGCAAAGAAGAAACTATAGAACATGTTTTCATACCATGCATAAGGGTTGCAACATTATCAGAAAAATTGTGTAAAGAAAATTTATTTGAAAAAAATAAAGGTTCTAAATGAAATAATTATGGATATGATTATGCATGGATATTTTAGCCATAAAAATAAGGAATATGTTAGTAAAATAGATAAAAGACTATTTTATGCCATGTGGACCAATTGGAATGAAAGACTACATGAAATCATATTTAATGGTAAATGGAGACATAGTAATTTTAAGAAAAATTAGATGGTGAAAAGTAAGATATTTATGACAGTATAACAGTAACAGAAAGGAATAGAAATTTGTATACTATATAAATTTGTAAATATGTAAGTTTGTAAATAGTATTGCCCGTTTTTTTTAAATAAAGAACCCCTACTCTTTTCAATAGCTGCCATGGAATCTTTTAAATCCACCTAAGCTGCCACCAACTCAGTCATCATATTTAGGGTGGACAGATACTCTATGTAGCTGTCTGAGTGCTGGTAAAATCACAGATAAGTTCAGCAGCCCTCTCAGTTGGATATACTTAAAAGGGATTGTTAGGAATTTAGCACATGTCTTCTACAAGATGAAATATGTTCTGCCCTCAAGAAGTCCCTAAAGACGACATAATTTGGTGAAGGGGTGATAACTATAAGGCAAACCTAGCCACACAAGAGTTTTCAATGTGTGATCCCTTAAATCTCCTGTAATGGAGGTCCATGAAATATATGCAAATGGCCGCTTAAGGGCACCAAGTGTTTCAGCTATATGGCTTCTAAATGTCTATGACTCTTCACTTTTTAAGTTTTTGTGGTTATATTCAGGCAATGCAAGCACCTTAATCTTTATGGGCATCAGTTGGGTTTAAAGACCCTGTGTTTCTGAAGTATAGCCAAACTATCCACTTACGCTATGCTGACGAGGTCAGTAAAAAGCAAAAAGCATGCATATCCACATAAAGATTTAAAAATAAAAAAGTCATGGACATTCAGAAGTCATGTAACTGAAACACTTGTTGTCCTTAAGGGATCATTTTGCATATATCCCATGGGCCTCCATTACAGGAGGTTTAAGTTATCACACAGTGGAAACTCTAGCTTGGCTGTGTTTTCTTGCAGTTATTACTGAATGATTTGCCTGTGTGACCTTCTTATCCTTTGGTTTGGATTTGTAGAATGGGTAGTACAATAAGGCCTAACAGAGAAGATGGCCACTTTGTGGTCAAAATTTTCAAAGAATGAGGAGATGCAGGGTGGGGTACAGGTGGGAGATAGTTGTTAAGGACGAGATCAAAGATGTTAGAGCCACTAAGTTTTATAACTTGTTCCAGCACATTGATATTAAAAAATATGGGAAATGCTGAATATACCTATGCTTAGAGGTGTAAGTCCACTAGTCACTGCTTGGGTAATTGCAGTCCCCAAGCAAGAATATATTTGGTTTGATATTTAAAGTCTCAATGGTGCTGGGAAATTTACTTGATTTGGGGGAGGCATTGACACGGATCTGTGGACAGCAATGAAGTAATAGATGGATTTATTAGTGATTTGGATTTCTAGGAGCTCCAAGTTAGACTATGGGTAATTTAATATGAGATAATGGTGTTTCTAACAAATACAAATACTTCTCCACAGTTACCCAAGGGTCTGAAGGCAATAGGCAGTAAACCCTGGCATAGAGGGAGTAATTTCACTGTACTGAAACTTTGCCTTAGTAATTACACAAATATTAATATGGTCAAGTTGAAGGAGAGCCTCAAGTCCTGGTACTTTTCTTTTAGACTCTTAGGATTGAGTAGTGCTATCACAATGTTCAAATTTGAGTTTGAGTCTATTATGTAGGCTTGGCCAGTAGGGGGACTCTGCCTTAAAAAGGCACTATGGGGGAAGTAAAGGCTTTAGCCAGTATGTGGAAGCCCTGGCAAAACAGGAAGTTTTATCTACTATCTCATCCCAAAACTGATGCATATTTGGTCCCCTTAGAATGATACCAGTTGTGTAGCCAACTGTTAATCCATTTATCTTGTCTTGGTATTTAGACACCATTGTTGGTGAAAGCAAGATATTACTCAGGGCCAAGTTTGGTGATGTCTTTCTGCATATCCCATTGTGAGGAGTACGTATTTCATTCCCATGACCTGATACAGGCCACCACAAGGTCATAATCATATCTGTCTGGTTTAAGGATTCTTAGAGCCCTTGTAACATCAAAGATCCCAGCAGAAGAAGCAGCTTACAGTCATCCAGTTCTTATTCAGCCTAGTGAGTGTAGAGTCTGTATGACAAATTATAGAGTCACATATGACTTAAATATTGCCTTGTGGAAAAAAATTTCCTTGTGTGGAAACAGACATAGTGGGTCTTATGGTCTTAAGCCCACTTTCCTCATGACCCTTGGGTAAGCGCTGTGGAGGAGCAGTCGGTGTGAGTGGGAAAATAGTAGGTTTTGCTTTGTGTGCTGGAGACTGAGATATTTTTAGAGTGTATTCTAAGAGGTTTTGGTAAAATTTTCTTTGCATCCTCGCCTAAGTTATGGGCCTAGTGTGCTGTGGTTTATGTAGTTAGTGTTCTGGACGTATGATGCTTACTGACAGTGGACTGGTGTGAGACGTTTGATTTGTGTTTCTTAAATATTTATGTCTATCACATTTTGTATTGATTGGTAGTGATAGTGAAGATTCAGCAAACATAAGGCATTTGCTACACTGGTCTTAGAACACCTGAGGCAGTCAGACTGGTCATAGATGGGGTGAGAGCAGACTGCTGAGCCACATTGCCTTGGGATGGTGGAGCAGTGCTTGTGCAATACTCAGAGGTCTATATTAGACCCTAAAGATTTATGGATGAAGTATTCATGGTGATACTCTAAAGTTACTTTACAGAGTTGCAAATTAATCATTACCTAGTGAAAAGACAGAATTTGTTTATTGGTATTCCTGGTTAGTACTAGCACTGGTCTCACCATAGTTTTGCACAACTAGGAATCAATGTCTCTGCTCCTTCTCTCACCAGAAGCAGAACAGTAAAACTAATACCAAACTCATTCCTGAGAAGTAGGTCACAGGTTCTTTGATGATCAGCAGTCCTATTCCAGATGTGGCAGGGGTCTGTAGGCTTGTTGTGGCCTTCTCCTGGTAGATGTCCTGGCTAAAGCATTCAGCAGTTCAGCACAAGAGCAAGAGAAGCTGAACAATTCAGAATTAAAAGAGAAGCAGTTTCCATCAAAATGGCAAACAGACCAGTCTGGGAAGTACCACTCACACTGCCCAGTTAGGGACAGTCAGGATTCAATGACCCCAACACTAATCCCAAACTGGATCAGTTAGGCTTTCCAGTCATTGGTAATTTCTAGGAATTCTAGAAATAATATTC
The DNA here is from genome assembly GCF_019279795.1 of Protopterus annectens. Lineage (NCBI taxonomy): Eukaryota > Metazoa > Chordata > Ceratodontiformes > Protopteridae > Protopterus > Protopterus annectens. The sequence goes on from NC_056745.1 coordinate 494,404,500, forward strand.
CTCTGCTCCTTCTCTCAACAAGAGAAAACAGAAGCATTAATCCCAAGATGATGCCTGAAAGTGGATTATTAGCTCTCTAGTAATTTGACAGCATTGCCTCACATGTTGCAGATTTTAAAAGTAAGATGGCAGAAGGTGCTCAACACTTCTAGATACTGCAGCACTATTCAGGTTGGAGGATGGGAAAGAAAGTATAACTCAGACATTAGCAGTAAAGCGAAGGGTTTTGCTAGTCTGATCTGCTGCTGCTCAGTACTGTGTACAGATGGGACGAGACTAGGAGTTGCCAAAGATAAGCTTAGAGTAAGGACAATCAGTGCTAGTTCAATAATAAAAGAACTACATAGATTAGCTGTGGATTGGGGTTCAGTATTCTGGTTCTGTGAAATACAGTGGCTAATTCACTGGAGTAACTCTGATGCCAGAAGAAGAAGAGCTATCTTCTAATAAACATCAGTCATGCATTGTCCAAATGTAGTGAAAAGATCTACTATGAAAAAGAGGTGAATGAGACGAATGTAAAATCCACGAAATAGACAAAAAGATTACTGAAAGTTTAAGAAAATTTCCAAAGATTATTGCAAATAATAAAGTAGATGTCAGATATGTTAAAGAAATAGTGGTATAAACAGAGAATTAAACAAAATGGCCAAAATAACAATATTCAGTACTCAAAAAACAAGGTTCTGATTAAAAAAAAAAAAGAAAAAAACATTTTAACTATTCTAGCTGTAAGGAGATTTATACAATAAAGAGTTATTTGTATTCAAAAACATGCATGTTGATTAGACGGCCCAATCAACATGCCTATTGTAAATCGAGCATATACCAATAGAAAGAAGTCCAGCTGCTGCGCATCTGGTCTTTCTATCACAATATGCACTGTAACAGATCCAAAAATATACTTGGATACCCTCTATTCTTCATTCCCTACTGAGAGAAGCACATTAACTTATTTTCTACACACACTAAACTGTGAATTGAAACAGTTAAAAAAAGTATTTTCTTCCACTGAGCAGTTATTTATTTATTTGAAATTTGTTAACCGAGTTGGTCCAACTGGGCCAGGAGCCCATTTTCAGTGGAGACCCGAGGAGAAAAGCTCCACTACATAGACATACATGATAAAAGATTGTACAATACAAAAAAATAACGTAATGGTCTTATATAGTATTTAAAGCAATTAGGTTTTTAATACCATGAAATAATTCTAATACAAAGATATTCTTCTAATACAGAGATGAACTTAATGTATATCCACAACTATACACATGTATACAAGTAATGTAGAAGTTAAAGTGAATGAGTGTAACTAGGTGCTGAGCAGGAAATTATGACGTGGTGGAATGAGATGTCTATATAAAGAAATAGTGGTAATACAAAGTAAATGGGGTTAGGTAGGGTCCTGACAGGGGCAGGACTTTGTGTTGAGTAGGTGAAGTCTAAGTTCCATTTTAAAGTGATTGAGGTGAGGGATGGCTCTCATGTGTGAGGGGAGTTTATTCCAGGCTTGGGCTACAGTCCATTTGTATAGTAGTTTTCCAGCATTTTTGTTAGGTTTGTAAATGTGAAGGAGTTGCTGACTGGATGTCTGGGGGTATAAGAGGATACAAGGGAGAAGAGGGATGGGCAGGAAGATGGTTTGTATAGCAAAGAGTGAGTGATTTGAAATTGTGTTAGTAGGAACTGTTGGGGGAGTTCAGCCACTGAAGAGAGTTGAGGGAAAGACAGTGATGAAAGTTATAAGAAGGGTTAGTGGCACATCTAGCTATTCTGTGGTATGTTTGTTTCAGTTTAGCTAAAACAGTTAGGATTGGGGCAGCATAGAGAAGGGAGGGGAGGAGGAGTGCCTGAGTCAGGGGAAAGTCTTGAGTTAGAAGTGAGAAATTTTATATTACAGTATAGTAGACCAAGTTTTTGGTTAGTTTTTTTTTAACTTTGAAGGATATGCAAGTTAAATTTTAGTTCATCATCTATGATAATGCTAAGGAGTTTAGTGTGGGGTTCAGGTTTAATAGTGGTCATGTTAGAGGATGTGATACCAAAGGTTGATTTATGTTGAGAGAGAGAGAGAATGAGGGAGAAATAGTTTCGTTTTTTTAGGTTTTAAGATAAGTTGATTATCCGCCACTTTTCAAGTGGATAGGAAAGAGTTTTGGGTATGAGTGTGGACGTCAGAGATATTGTTGGCAATGGAGATGAGTGTAGAATCATCAGCATATTGAATAAGGGAAGATTGTTTGCAAGAGGTGTGGAGGTCAATGGTGAAAATATTGAAAAGGAGGAGGCCCAGGGTGGAGCCCTGGAGCACTCCACATGTGATGGGTAGGGGGTGGAGCAGGAGGAGAGCCATCTGACAAATTGTTGCCTATCGGAGAGGTAACTATTGAACCAGTTGAGGGAGCAGGGAGACTGAGGTTAGCTAGTTTAGATAAGAGGATAGTGTGAAAGACAGCATTGAAGGCTTTAGACAAGTCAAGAAAAAGACAGAAAACAAGTTGGTTATTATGTCTGGTCTCAGCTACTGTACGAGTAAAAGAGTACTGTGGTTTGGCCTAAAGCTATGTTGAGTGGGTGTTAGAATGTTTTCCTGAAGGAGATAAATTGAGCAACTGAGTGTGAATGCATTTCTGAAATATTTTTGAGAGAGGAGAAATGATGGCTATGGGTCTGTAGTTAGATGGGTCAGTAGAACTCCCCCCCCCTTTATGCAAAGGGATGGTGAAGAAAGATCATAGGACATTAGTAAGCTATTGGCCATGAGGCCCTTATAAGCCTAGCCAAGAGTTTAGCCCATGTTTAGACAAGTCAGCACTCAAAGCCCCTGTCCAGCAGGGACACGTGGAATTCCAGGGATGTATTGTCTGTTTCCCATCCAGTTATCCAGGTTGCGCTTAAAAAGGGATAATGAGGTACTGCACTTGACATGGAGAGGGAGTCTATTCCACAGATGGGGGAGTCTCTGGGACACAAATCTGTTTTGCCAACAAGTTCTATTGATATCACAGACCAAGTTGAGGTCACGGCGTATGGGTTACTCAAGTCGAGCTTGACTTGTGGATCTGCAGCAGTCCCATCAAGATGGGGTCTGAGATTGCTTTGTATGCCAGACAGAGGTCACCTCTGATGAGTCTGTATGAAACTGAGTAGAGGGACAGGGCTTTTAGCCTATCTGTGATGGGTAGATGTTTGAGGCCCTGGATTCTCCTGGTGAGGAACTTCTGTGGTCTCTCCAGCTGCTCCACAAATTTCCAAATGCCTGGAACTGTGGGTTCTTGAATGGATATGTTGATTAGCAGGGATAAAGGGAAGGCAACAGATTCAGCAGCTAGTTTGAGGAAGATAGGAGGAAGGTTATCTGTGGAGGGAGAGCAGGAGAGATTTGATGTAGGCAGTGGAGACAGTTTGAAGGAGAAAGGATTTTTATTGTGTGAGTTGGGAGGGGAAGGAGAGGAGTAGATGTTGTTAGCATTGGTAAGCTTTTGGACAGTATCAATGAAGCAATTATTGAGGAGAGTAGCAGTTTCTAGTGGAGTATTATTTGGGAAAGTGGAGAGAGTGGAAGGGCAACCAGGAAAGAGCATTTTGTTAAGGGTGGTTCAGAATTTTCATGGATTGGATTTAGAGTTGAGTTTGGAAGAGTTGTAGTAGGAGCTTTTGTCTTTGTTAATGTGTTTAAAGTTCCTGAGTTCTTTGTAGCTTTGGAATAAGGATGGTGTTTTTGTTTTGGTCCAGCCTTTCCAGACACTATCTCTTTTGTACATAAGAGATCGGATTTCCTTAGTCAACCAGAGAGCAAAATTTACCTTAATTATGATTCTTTTGGTTGGGGCAAGGGAGTTGAGAATATCTAGGAAAATGTGGTTTAAAATTTAGCACAGCTTCATTGAGAGGAAACTGCTGGAGGAAGGACCAATTAATACTGGATAGTATAGAGCTGAATGAGCTGGCATTAAAGTTAGAGAGTTTACGGCAATCTCTATGTGTGTGATTTGGGTGCTTGCTTGGGAAGAGTGTCTTTGGATGATGGTGGGAAGATGATCACTTAAGATATCAGGTAAGAGACAAGGGTTGTAATAGAGGTTGGGGAGTTTGTGAGGATCCAGTCGAGAGTAAGTTTGGAAGAAGAGGGGTTTTTTTGCATGTGGGTGGGAGATGTGACAAGTTGGTAGAATCCATGTAAGTTGATACTGAGTTGTGGAGAGTCAGCTGTTAGCTTAGACCAGTCAGTACTGATATCCCCAAGGATGAGTGTTTTGTTGGGTATATTGTGGGACAGCCAGGATAAGTTCAAGGGTAGTAATATTATTCCTTGGAGGGATATATATATATATATATATATATATATATATATATATATATATATATATATGTATGTATGTGTGTGTATATATATATATATATATATATATATATATATGTATATATATATATATATATATATATATCTAGAGAGAGAGAGAGAGAGAATGGCAAATTTAATTTGAGAGAGAGAGACAATGGCAAATTTAATTTGAGTGTTTAGGTGGCAGTTTAAGATAATTAGTTCAACTGGGTGGAAGTTTGGAATAGAAATGGTTATAGATGAGAGAATGAGTTTGTCAGAGTAGAGGATGGCGAAGCCACCCCCTTTTTTGGGAATCGATCATTGCAGTAAATATTATAGCCAGGTGGTAGTATTTCAGTGTTAGTAATATGGGGATTTAGCCAGGTTTCAGATAGGGTTAGAATGTGAGGGGAGGTAGAGGCAATCCAAGTGTGGAGTTCAGTGATTTTGTTCATGAGGCTTTGGATATTTAGAGAGTAGATAGTTAATGGTTTGGGATAAGGGGTGAGACGACTGGGGGAAGGCAGGTTGATGAGGACAGATGGTTGTAGAGGAAGAGGAGGAAGTGAAGTTGGACAGAGGAGTGGGAGGGCCAGGGTTGGGGTGAATATCCCCAGAGAGAAGTAGGTTACTAGTATATAGATTAAATGGAGTATGCAGTTTGTAGAAGATGTAGGATTTAGATTTGGGTTTCCAGGACAGATGATTGCAATGAAATATGGTATATTTATGAAAGCAGATGGTTGAGAAGTTAAAGAGCAGTTTACAAAAGTATATTTAAAAATAAAAGCCTCACAGCTTTCTGTGCCAAGAACACCTCTATAATCAGTTCCACATCAACCTCCAATGGAGATATCATTCATCATTTAGTGACTTCAGTCCTCAATGATTTTCTTGGAAAGCACATTGTCTGCTTGAAGAGTTTCAGACATCTGTGGGTAAATCCTGCGTTAGCTACACCCATTTGGGTATTATTTACATGAAAACACACAATCACACAAGTTGATCCTGATGGTAGGCAGCACAGTAAATATTACAAATCAAATATGAAGAAAAAGCAAATAATGTAATTCAATGCTTAAAATTGTTAATCAAGTAAACAATTAGTTACAACAACCTATTTCCAGAGGAAATTAAACATAGGACTACAAAATGAAAGAAGCTGTTCTAAACTGAGAGGTCTTTTGACTAAACTACCAGACTTCAATTCATGCTATTAGACCTATTGTAGATTAATCTGTCAAGTAGAATGTAAAGCCTGCCTTGGAGAATGGATGCAGTTCAATACTATATTTACATGGATTTATGTGCAATGTAGGTTCACAAGGTTATTCCAGACATAGATAAATTCTTCCATAAAATTCTCACATACAGTTGCTATAGTGTCAAAACTGGACACTCAGGATTTCATTTTTATTTATTCATTTTTTACTTGGAGCTATCAAGAAATATTTCTGTTCATAATTGCCAAGTAATACAACAAAACATCCCACTAAACAATAAATAAAATTACTGACACTGTATACATGTGAAGAAGGGTGAATATAATAGTTAGCAATGACTATATAGTAGATATGCATGTGAACACCAGGCAAAAAACAAAATCTGTTTGACTAAAAGATTTTCTGATTCTTGATACATGACAGTTACATTATTGTTGAAATTTACTATTTGAAGAATAAACTAGTTCAAAGAACTTTACTGAAGAAAACAGTTAATTACTAAATTGGAAATACACATCCATCCAAAATCTTTGCACTTATCCATAGTAAACAGTGATGAATGCTAAACCGTGAATTTGACATAAACCATAATGAGGAACAATTCACACTAATTTTGAACTAATGCTTGAAGCAGAAGTTTGATGAAGCCTGCACCAAATCTGGCAACGCTGACTTCACAGCAACGAATCTCTCAGCGCTGAAAACACAGCATGCCAAACTCATAGCTTTGTCTCCCCCTTCTGGACCCATCTTAGCACTTATTCCTGGGTCCAGAATTGTATGGACTTTCAGAATTCGGATTCAGGGTTTTATTACCTTTCTGTTTTTTAGCGTTACATGATTCAGTGCTATGAAGGCAGTATTGCCAGATTCAGTGCAGGTAGTGTTAAACTTCTGATAGCAAACCTCATAATAAATAGATAGGTTACAGTTTAACAGACTGCACATAAACCATTCATTAACAAAGTATTCAATAAAAAAAACAGTTTTTGTGTTAATAAATGCAGTCGGATTATGAATTAAAGTACAGTATAGATAACCTAAGTATTTCTCAAAATGTAGGGGTTTTATCAATATAGAAAACATTTCACTTGAGAAATAGCTCTGTGACTGTCTTCAATTATATTTCCTCATTACTTGCAAAAGGCATAAACACATCTTTAAATAAACAATATTAAGCAATAGTCACCTTACCGTTAATGCCCCTTAAATACTTATGGTGCAGCAGTTACACAGATGAGTTTGTCTGTATAACTAGCTAAAATAACTATGTCAATAGTATAAATGTATTAAGTGCATTTGCAGCTGTGAGTATTTTATTTAGAACTACAGAAAAAGAAATGTTCCAAGTATCAAGCCTCGTGGTACCATTTTAATTGCAAGTTGTCAGGCTTGGTACTATCTATTACAGTATAAAAAGCCATGATGGACAAATAACCCTTTACCTACCTAGCCAAGGCACTAGAAATGTAAAGACCATACAAGCTTTTCAATATAGTGAATGAACAATAATTTTTGATGCATTTAAACAATCCAAAAATATGGCAAATTGTGTCTTCCTTTCATACAAGCCCTTAAATGCTAACATGAATTCAAAACAGTATTTGCACCATGCTTTCATTATGTGTGTTGCTTAGTTGACACACATGAAAGCAACAAACATAATGAAAGCATGGTGCAAATACTGTGTGTTGTCAACTAAGTTTAGTTGACAACAGCCTTCTGGCTTCAAGCAAACTACACAGCATTCTACAGATACCCTAACATCCTGCCAAGGTGTTCTCTAATATTGTGCCTAGGTGCACAACATAGCTATATGACAGAAGTTATCTTTACATCCTCTGTTATCTTTCTTATGAATAGATGGAAGTTTTACCTCCTTCCAAAAAAAGTAAGAACTCTCTTACAATAATGGAGGAATTAAATATTTTTAGCAGAGGAGATATCAAAGAAATTAAAACATGCTTAATTATCTTGATATCCACCAATTCACAAAGGATGGTCACATCATATTCAAAAAATCTTAGGTCTATCTACCTGACAAGTATTCTTAAGACCCTGGAGAGAGTCATAATGGAGCTTAACCACATGAAATGTTTGGCTGAATTAATATTTTTCAGCTTGGTACACTTTTAATATGTACTTTAATCTGTCACTGAATAGGGTCTAAAAGCTTACCTTAGAAAACATAAAGTTCAGCACAACAAAAAAGATTTGATGTAAGTTGGATCTCATGTAAACTCTTGGTACTTATCATGGAAGAAGAGGAACTCTCAGAGCTACAGAAGTAGCGATGTAACATAATGGCCTGAATGTTTGGTGACTGGTTACTCATCTTCTCTTTGGCCTGTACCTACTATGGAGTCTCCCCTCTTTATTTATTCCTTGAATTATGCAATCTTCCATCACAATAAACATAACTTGGTAATGAACTCGCATTTGTGTATTTGTTTATACCAATAATTCGCTTTTAAAAACTTTATTTCCTGTTGAAAACAGGTCTAAAGAACAAATGTAGGAGTATTGTAGAAAGTGATAACTTGTACAGAAAATTAAATGTAATTTAGCAAGGAAAATATTTCATTATGCAAACAAAATGCACATTTTACAGAAACTACCCTTTGCAAAACTAGAACTTCCTTCAGCAGACAGAATTAAACCAACTGCCAGAATACCAAAGTTAACAAATAAAGTTAATGAAACTCTTATGGACAGTCAACATTATTAAAATATATGCAGATATTTGTAGAATTAACAAACATATTACATAGTAAGTTATAACACCATTCATAGCAGTAGAGAGACACATAATAAACTGTTGAAAACATTAAAGTAGATATCAGAATTAGTATCAAACTGAAAAATTGTCATCCAGCCAAACATTTCATTTTAAAAGTTACGAGGAAAAACAATATAGTAATTGTAATTTACTGTCTAGAACATCAAGGCCTAATGTAGTAGGAGTAATGAAATACCAGAAATGTAAATAGTACTTAATGAAAATTCAGTTGGTACAGCGGTGCAGAGGGTAACACTGCTGCATCATAGCATTTGGTTCTCTAGGTCATTTCTCACCTTGACTGCCTCCTGTGTGGAGTCCGTATATCCTTCATGTGTACATATGCATTTTTGTTGGGTGCACCGGTTTTCTCCCACATTCCAAATATGTACTGTAGGTGAACTGGGGATCCTCCAAGTTGCTTGTAGGTGTCTGTGTGTGTGTCTGTGTGTGTCTGTGTGTGTGTGTGTCTGTGTGTGTCTGTGTGTGTGTGTGTCTGTGTGTGTGTGTGTGTCTGTGTGTGTGTGTGTGTGTGTGTGTGTGTGTGTGTGTGTGTGTGTCTGTGTGTGTGTGTGTGTCTGTGTGTGTGTGTCTGTGTGTGTGTGTCTGTGTGTGTGTGTGTGTGTGTGTGTGTGTGTGTGTGTGTGTGTGTGTGTGTGTGTGTGTCTGTGTGTGTGTGTGTGTGTGTGTGTGTCTGTGTGTGTGTGTGTGTGTCTGTGTGTGTGTGTGTGTGTGTGTGTGTGTGTGTGTGTGTGTGTGTCTGTGTGTGTGTGTGTGTGTGTGTCTGTGTGTGTGTGTGTCTGTGTGTGTGTGTGTCTGTGCGTGCGTGCATGCATGTTTGCGTGTGTGTGTGTGTCTGTGTGTGTTCTGCAATGAGCTGACAATCTCATACAGAATTTATTTCTCTGCCTTGCACTCACTGAGCGCTAGGATAGGCTTTGGTTCCCCAATATCCCAAAACTGGATTAAGTTGATAACCAGAGAAGTGAATGAATGAATGAAAATATATTCAATGAAATAATTTTTTTCAGTGAAATATGTTGTTTGAGATGTAGCAGCAGCAGAAGACATTATAAAACCTGTTTTTTTTTTCCTTCAATCATTTTTATTGACATAAAAACAAACATATCAATAAACACCAGTTTACATGAATACGTTTCACTTTAAACTCCACTATTGATTGCCCAGTTTGCAAATTGCCTCCATTTGTTCTAAGTTACAGAGCTGCAGTTTAATACTGGTGGTTACCTTGTCTAAATAAACCATTTCTATCATCAAAAATCCTATTAAGTACTATTTAACAAAGCCTTTCTAATATACATGAGTGCTGAGTAATAAATTTTATCTATATAATCGTTAATCCCAACTTTTTACACCCTTTAAACCTACCACCTATTTACATTAGGTACAAAATCAAAATCAGTGTTTCAGATGGGGCAGCCTTACTCAGCCATCTTCCACTTCAAACAATAAGTCCAACTCCGTGTATAATTCTTATTTCCCCTTCTCCATTTTCTTTCTTCTTCTTTTTGAAATCCCGCAATCATGTGTTGCAAATTTTCTAATCTACACCTTTCTGTTAATTTCCAATTGCTAGTGATTGCCTTCTTAGCTAACAAACAAAAATTCAAATAATTGTTTTCCAACCCCCAAAATACTATTCTTCTGACAACATTACTTTCCCTTCTTTAATCTCACCTATTAAAGGAATCACATCCTGAATATAGTGACCCATCTCTGGACAGCTCCAAGATACATACCACCAATCACTTACTCTCATCTCATCACACCTCTAACACTTCACACCCAATGAGGAAAATATATTTTCTACCGTAGATGGGGTGTAAAATATAAATGGAGGCACTTCCAGGCAAATATTGTTTACTTTCTCATCTAATGGCTTTACTCTAGAAAGAGCCTACCTGTTCCCATTATTCTTTTATGATTTCAAATTCCAGAGTAACTTCCCAATCATTTTTCATTTGCATTCCTATTTCAGCCTTGGATTCCAGTAACTGTTTGTAAGTCTTCACTATCGGGCACTTTTTTTCCCCCCACACCCTTGTTTCTGAGTCCTACAAACCATGCTACTACTAGTGGCCATTCCTGTGCGTCTGCTCCTTACCATTCGTTTTGGTGTACAACTATATATACGCTTCGATATCGTAAATAGACCCCTTCTGGATGCTGATATTTATCCCTAGCATCCTCCCATTTCAGCACTGATCCCTTCTTAACCATCTCATCCCAATCTTTAAGAAATGTCTGCATTCTACCCCACTGCCATGTTAATGTTTGCGATCTACAGTCTGCCACCAATATTGCCATTGGCATCAATTCTGCCTTCCAGTCCTTAAATTTCCTCCTTTAAAACAATCTACTCAGTCCCATTTTCAGTATTTCATTGCACTTTACTTCCTGTGTCTCCTGAAACATTGCAAATCATAGTCATTGAAGGATATGGAGATGCAGTTCCAAGACTGGAAGCCCCAATTTACCTTATGTTTTGACATTATAAGTTTATTCCAACTTACTCTTGGGCTTTCCCCTAGTCAGATAACATCTGACATCCAACTTGTAACTTCTTTTATATCTCTTTTATCTGCCAAAGTCCTGGATGACTGGCCTAAATAAAGGAAGTAGGGTACAACATACCAGCGAAGTAATGGTACTATCTGATAGAGCTCTAAGCCTAGTATTTTCCATCTAGTTTGATTTAGTTTTTGTTTAATTTTCCTTAAGGTGTCACTGTAACTCTGCTGTTTATAACTCTTGTGCATTTTCCTAGTTAAATATTTTATTTCCTGATCTCTCCATATTTCTGGATGATCTTTTTAAGAACTCTCTGTTCTCAAGTTAATTCATACTACCATAGTATTTGTTCTGTTCATCTTGAGGCCTGGGAGAACAACAAATTAATCTAGTGAATTAAATACTACATCCAGCTCTTGAGGCCTGGGAGAACAACAAATTAATCTAGTGAATTAAATACTACATCCAGCTCTGTATCAGGCTTTGCTGATATCAAAATAACATTGTCAGCAAATGGTGCAGTCTTAAGGTCCATTCCCCCATTGATAGCCCTTTACCAGGAATCTCTTAACTGCTTCCACTAATGGCTCCATATACAGTGCAGATAATAAGGGGGAAAGGAGACACCCCGCCTCGTTCCACTGGTCATCTCTATATTCTCTGCAAGCCTTGTATAGACTTTAACTTAGTACCCCTGTAGATTCCTACTAATAAATTAATAACAGCCTCTACAAACACACATTTCCTTAAAAATCCAAACAAAATTGCCACTTCACTTGTTGAAGGCCCTTTCTGCATCTAACAATTCTAATACCATTTATTTCCCCTTTTCCTGCAAATCCTATATTTTCATTAATACACTATTAATATTAGCAAAAGTTCTTCTTCCCCCACAAATCCATTTTGGTACATATTCACTACACTGGGAATTATCTTTGTTAATCTAGCAGGCAATGTATCTATAAATACTTTAGTCTTAGTTCAATACTATAATAGGCCAATAGGTATCTGCTCTTTTTGTGCCTTTCCCTTTTTTATCTTTATTTATAGCTGCAATAATCCCCTGCTTCCAGGTTCTGGGATGCTCCCCTGAAGTCATTCATCATTCTAGTCCAGAACTGCCACAGCTTGTGTCCACCTAACTTCTAAAACTCTACAGGAATATTATCCAATCCTGGTAACTTTTTGTGGTTTATCTCCTTAACTGTTCCTTAATCTCCTCTAATGTAACTGGTTTTGTTAGAAAGTTCCCCTGTTCCTGATCTGTCTTTGCCAAGTCTAATCCTGGTAAGAAACTTTTCATTTTTCTCTCAGTTTGCCTTCCAACGTACTTCATAGTATAAAGCTGTTGGTACTATTTTTTTAATATTTGTAATAAATCTTTGTAGTTTCTCACTACGCCTTTCTTATTGGCTCCACATAGCTGAAATACTGCTCTTTCTACATTTTGTTGCCATAACCTGTTTGCTAAAGCCTGCATAGCATCACAGAGGTCATTAACTAGCCCTTTCTGCATTACTGACCTGTAACCTTCCTTCCACTATACTTTATTGTGACTTGTCTTGCATTTTTTCATCCTCCTCTTGTTGTACTCTATCCTTCCATAACTGCACTGTATTTGACTACCCTGTCCTCTATCACAAAACACTGCATTCCTATTACAAACTATTTTATCTTCCTTCCCAGAACTATAGGGGACTGAATACTCTGCAATGCCTCTTTTACTAAATTTGAAAAACATTTTTTAAGCTGGTCTTTTTTCCACTAGAAATACAGGAAATCTCCAGTGTGTAATTCCAATATTCCCATTCCACCCCTGAACAGTAAAATGTATATATATATATATATATATATATATATATATATATATATATATATATATATATATCTGATCCGATATCAGGACTGGATAACTGGTATATTCTTTACTTAATCTAAATATTCCCTGGTGATAAATAGCTTATATATTCCTGACCATCTATTAAATCTTGGGCTGAAATTGGTGTATCCCTCCTTTTCTTGATAATTTATCTCACTCCATATATTTTCACCAGACCAAGGGTGCCGGAACCATAGGGTGGGGGGATGAGCCCCCCACACACTTTAAACAGATGGATGAATGTGCCCTATCAGCTTTCAAAAAAATGGACATAGTACCATAATTGGCACTCAGTAATTCAGCAGAAAAGTCAAACATCCAACAAGGGAAATGGCAAAAATATCAGACAAAACCAGGGACTGTTGAGAGTATACCTCTTGAATAACTGGTATTTGCCGCAAAACACAAATTTTACAATTAATATATCAGGAAAGTGCAAATTTCCATTGGCCCCTTTAAATGCCTATTTGCTAAAGCTTGACCACTCACTGCCATCACATCACATTGGCCGCACAGACAGAACCACATGACAGAAATAAAGCCACAAGTGTAATCAGGACCACAACATTTTACAATGTTTGATTTTTTTTATATCTGGTGTGCAAAGAGAGCAAAGAAACAATCAGTAATTGCCTTTTAATGGAAATTAGGTAGATTTTCTTCGAGCAATATTAATAATAAAAACAGACTGTCTTGGTGACTTCTGTGAAAAGTCAAAAGTGGTAAGTGAAAGTTTATTTTCTGACCCTGTAGTTCTGGACCAAGGGTGTCATGGCTTACCCAGTTAACAAATAGTTAAGTAAGTCAACTGAATATTTTTCCCAAGTTCACATCTCTGTATGAAACTTCCAGAAAAGAAGAGGAATCAAAAAATTCACAAGACTGTATTTTTGCTTATTTACTTCTTGCCCTGGTGGTGCTGCAGTAGCGTTGTCACCTCACAGTAAGACATTGTCCTGTTCGATTCTCAGATAAAGCGTCTTCTGTGTGGAGACATGCGTGAATGGGAGTACCTTCGTTGAAGGTTGTGCGTCAGAGCTGGCAACTCGGTATGTAAAAATCTACTGCCAATAATTAGCGGACCGGAGTTCTGCTGTGGCAACCCCTAACCCCTAAAAGCCGAAAGATACAACAACGTCTTGCCCTGGGCTATGCCTGAAACAAATTAAATTACTTCCTTAATAAATTAATACTCAAGAACACTGGCCATGAAACTAGTTTAGACTGAATCATTTGTTTTGTTTAGTTTTTAGACTGTGTTGGTTAGGCAGTGGGGCAGTAAACTGTCATAATGATGTACATTTTTTTTGTTGTTTTTTTTTATTCATTTAACTTCACTTTATTGTTTTTTAAAGAACTGCAGTTTGAGGGAATGGTTATAAAAGGATATAAAGCACTTCAGTTTCCCTATAAGCTAGAGCTGGTGGATTGTTAGCTTATTTGTTTTCTTTTATGTCACATCCTTGCAAATACACACACACACATACATACATCTATGTATGTATGTGTGTGTGTGTGTGTGTGTGTGTATATATATATATATATATATATATATATATATATATATATATATATATATGTGTGTGTGTGTATAGATATATATATGTATATTTATAGCAATATACATATGTGTATCAAACAACAAAATGGACTATAGTCCACGGGGTAAATGCCTCGTTGATAAAATTCAGCAAGAAAATAAAACCAAGACTCAGGATTACAACGCGGCAACCAGGCCGTTGGCTGAAAAATTCAAACAGCATATATTCTTCAAACAGAAGGATTTATCCAAGTAACAACAAGTCCAGTCTGTGTAAAATTCACAACTCACAGTTCATTTATTTGAGTGACATAAAAACGGTAAGCGCTTTAGCTAGATAGCTTCCTCAGACCTTCAAGAACAAACACATCTTTCCTTTCCTTATATACTACCTTCAAATATTTCAAAATGTGTCATTACCATTCAGAACACAGACTGGACTTGTTGTTACTTGGATAAATCCTTCTGTTTGAAGAATATATGCTGTTTGAATTTTTCAGCCAACGGCCTGGTTGCCTCGTTGTAATCCTGAGTCTTGGTTTGATTTTCATACATATATGTATATTGCTATTTTATATGCACATCATTCTCTCTATTTTATAAAGTACTCAATTGTATTAAACAGGAGCTTCATTTTTTTTGTTAACTGTTGATAGTGTCTTTATTATTTAGTGTGAATAAATCAGACCAAATGAGTTGAATTTTAATATTTTAACTCAAATACATTTTTAAGTTAGATTGTTTTTGCAGGAATGTGTTGTGCAATATATTTTGTTGGGCACTTTGTCTGCTACTTAGTTTTGATGACTACAGCTGTGAGCTGTTAATGAGCTGATTCCTGTAGTGCAGGGTTTGATTCCATCAGCCTTCATTTGTTTTTTGTGTGACTTCGACTAAGTTACTTCACCAGGCAATGCCCCTAGGTTGCCCCTGAAAAGAGACACTTGGATCCACAAGACTGCGAATTATTGCTTTACTGTATGCTATTTGACTATGAATCTCTGTACTTCTCTTGTAGTTTAATGGGTTGCTAGATGCATTTGCATTCTGTGTTAATGTTAAGGTAAGAAAAGTTTGCTGTTTCTCATGCTAAGTCTATTTTCAATGCGAGAGTGTTTTGTTTTGTTTAAAAAAATGGCTGATAGTGTTTTTGCTTTAATATTTGAAATGAGTTTTAAATGAAGTCTAAATCTCTGTGATAATGGCAAACGTAAAGAAGAAAATAGTATGTACACTGACATGTTTGAAGAGTGTTTATGGTAACTGTGGAGAGACAGCCAAGTAATGGGATATTAGTATGACTGGTGGGGACCTACCCCAGGATTCGTCAAGCTCTGTACGATGTGCAGGAATAGTGCAAGAGCTGCTCCATGCAATATGGCTGACGAGCGATCCAGGAACTAGCTCCCGGGATGTGCACGAGCACTCCTACACTATTCCTGCATGAACACAGCTCCTGTATGCTAATTACCCCATTTGCAGGTGAAAACCATGCAAATGAGGTGAATTAGCGATCCAGGAAGCAGGTAGGCGTCTGTGCAAGAATAGTGTAACCTGCAGAAATGTATTTGGCTACTAACCGAATACATTTCTGCAAATTACAAAACGGAGGCATGACCGCTCCAAAGAAAGCATGTATTCAATGTAGTAGGCATCCACAAAAAACATACACTGCACCAAATGATGACTTTCAGGTAGTCATCCAATAGAGGTTGTCCAATTCAAAAATCCACAAGTCTCAGCCGTTCGCTTCAACAGTTTATTAAAAAAAATATCTTTTGTGCTGTGTGTTTTTTAATAAACTGTTGAAGCGAACGGCTGAGACTTGTGAATTTTTGAACTGGACACCCTCTATTGGATGACTACCTGAAATTCATCATTTGGTGCAATGTAGTAGGCATGCCAATGGCCAAATATATGGTCATTGGCATGGTAAATAGTTGCAAAAGTATAAAAAATAACTTTTTTTTGGCCGTTTAAGTGTAGGGCAGTGGTGCACAAATGGGATTAGCCCGAAAATAAAAAAGAAAGCTGGAAATAAGCTTTTAAACCAAAATCAGCATTCTGTCATAATAGTCAATGGCATGCAGAAGACAATAATACCATGGAATAGTGGTTGCTAAAGGGGGAGGCTGAGTGTCAGTCTTGTAACCATGCATTAGCAGTCAGTTTTATGCAAATGATGGGATTGATACTGAATCACAGATTTCCCCTCAGTGTTAGCTTGCACCCAACCGTGTAGGTGCAGCAGCACCATGGTATAAGCCTAAGAGATAGATGACCTCAAAAGGAGGAGTGTCATGCATGCTGTAAGCTTACTGAAGCTCTGTGGCCAGTGTTTGCCCTTAGCTAAGCACTGCTAAGGAAGGGTGCTGCCTGAGGCTGCCTATCAGTGTTTACATTGCCTAAATGGGTGTAAAAAAAAAAAAACAGGAAATAGCAGCTCTGTTCACATCTGAGCACTGGGTATGCATGGCGCACCTCAGGGTTTAAATGGGAAGGGAACACAGCAGTAGGAAGGCAGTCAAGGAGGACTAGCATAGCTGGCAGGTGAAATGTATCAGAATCAGCCAATTATACAGGCAGCAGCCCAGCCCAGCACACTACTATAAACTATGCAAATACTATTCACTCTGTTTTTTCCCACAAATTCTATACCGCCATTGTACACAGACAGAGAAAGTTTACCTGACAAAACTAACAAAATGATAGGGGCTGCTGTCACTCTCATATATCTGTGTATATATATATATATATATATATATATATATGTGGAAGAGGCTGAGGGTGGTGAGGATGAGAATACTGATGACCAATCCACAGTTAAGAGAAGAAGAAGAGTGTACAGACCCAGGGTAACCTACCAGGGGCTATATGAGCTGGAGATACTGGAGCGCTATAGGGTGGACAGGGACATCCTACAGCAAATTGTTGAGCTGTGCCAGCCACACCTCACACAAAGAACTAACAGAGGGGGAACCCATCCCAGTGGATACCAATGTATGTGTAGGCTTAAGAATACTAGCCACAAGTACCTTTCAAAGGCCAACTGGGGATATCATGGGGATCTCACAGGCATCAGCATCCAGGGTACTCCACCAGTTCCTGAATGCCATATCAGCATGATGAGTAGGGTAGGGTCTACATAAACCGCAAGGGCTTCCCCTCCATCAACTGCCAGGTCATGTGTGATGTCCAGGGCATTATAATGAATGTGTGTACTGGCAGTCCTGGAAGCTATCACAACTCCCACATCTGGCATATGACACAGCTATGCCAGAGATTTGCCAGTGGGGACATCCCCATATGGCCACCTAGTGGGGGATATTGGTTACGCACTGGAGCTGTGGCTGATGACACCCATCAGAAATGCACACACACCCGAACAAGAACTTCATAATGAGGCACACACACAAACCAGAATCATAATAGAGCATGTGTTTGGGATGCTCAAGTCATGGCTCTGTTGCCTGTACATATCCGTTGGAACCTTGTAGTACTCTCCAGCTACATGTAAACAAATGTTCATTGTATGTGCCATGCTACACAATATGATCCTGTGGAAATAGCTGCATCAGGAACAGCATGGGGCAGGGCCACACAGCCCCCTACCATTGCCAAGGCCAGCACAGGCACAGAGTGACTCGAAGGAACAACCTGAGCCTGCCCATGTAGACAGAAGGAGGGGTGCCCAGTATGCCCAGGCTTTGGCAAAGAGGCAACGCATAGCACATACACTGACATGGTAGGAGCCCAGGGAATGACACCTCTCTCTGACTTGCACATACAGTATAAGGGATGCCAAACATGACACTACCTGTCCTTTACCATGGATAGGGAGTGTACTATGTGCAACTGACATAGTCAGCCCTCCAACACCATCCTCAATACTGGCACAGCCACAAGTAAGTCACTCTTCCTATCACTTGCTGAATGGAGTAGTATGTTCTGCTAGTTGTATCCATGGTATGGATGTGAGCATGCAAGAGAATCAGGTGGCTGAATGGGGTGGCAGCAGATAGTGGACACCTATATGGGCAGCATGAAATCCATAACGAATACCGGTGTCAACAAAGTAGGCAGTACTAGTCAAGGTGACAAATCCACTGCAGTACATGTGGTGGCCCAAATGTGTGTCCCAACAGTCAGAGTACCTGAAATACCAGTACAGTCATAGCGAATGTTTACAGTTGTGAGGTGTGCCCCCCCCCACACAATCCTATGTAGAAATACAGTTACATGTATGAGTGGGGTTAATAACAGTGGAGCACAGATTACCTGAACTGGCCCAATTTACAGGCTAGCTTGTTGCACTTGTGCAATATCCAGGGCTCTGTCTGTTAGGTTGCTGTGTGTTGTACATTGTGTGGAAGTGGTCAACATCTAGGCATGGAGGGTTGTGTCCCGGTGGCCTATGGCCAGTACTGTTGATGACAGGGCTATGTTCTGACAACTGCAGTAGCAACCACAATGCATCCTTGCAAGATCCAATTCAGCAGACATCCATACTCATTGTTCAGATGTCAATATCTGTCACCATCTGAAAGATGGACATGCCATAAATGTGGGCCCAGACATACACACAGTACACAGGTGGAAGTATCCATACTCATTGTTCAGATGTCAATATCTGTCACCATCTGAAAGATGGACATGCCATAAATGTGGGCCCAGACATACACACAGTACACAGGTGGAAGTACCCTAGACAGAGTACATAAAATGTAACTGTCAACTGCACACACCTTTGGAATTGTACATACAGGTTAGCAACACGTTAGTTGTCTGTGTAGTATGGAATACTGATGTATTTTGGCCAATCACTGGCAGACCACAAAAGGCACAATTATAAAGTAATGAGATACTGCCTATGTCCCTACACAAGGCAGCATAAGGGGAATGTCCCAGGTATTTCTGTGAGTCAGCTGCAAGAAGCTTCCTTATCACACATGCACGCAGCTCACCACACCATCAGCCACAGGTTTATCACAGGTCATATCCCTGCTGTTGGGAATGAGTACAGTATGACCCCCACTTCTGTATGGGAATACCCACAGAATTCAGCATGCTGAAGATGTGTCCTATGCAGGTGTGTCCCTAGCTGTAAGCAGCACCCTGCCAGCATCCAGAACAATGGATTAATATGGACAGGAATTATTACCATAAACACCTCCCACACTTACCCTGTCACCCCAGGGGAATCCAGTGGTTTGCATCCTGGGACTGTAGGAGTGACAGAATGTACTGGCCTGCTACAGATGGCCTGCATCACTACCAAATGCCCTACAGTCCTCTGTCAAAGGCCTGTGCCTCACCCGTACTGCCAATGTATGTTATCTCATGGGGTCCCAACTAACAACATAACACAATCCACAAAACACACATGCAAGGCCATGTCGACCAATCCCAGTAGCATGCCCACCATGTCCTACTGCATGAACTGTGGACCAACCCCTAAATAACGCTGGGATGAAGGGACAACTATAGGGATACTTCACAGATATCACTCGCATAATGTTAGGAAGAGGATAGAATAACAGAATGGAGGGGTGTAGAAGCGTGGACGCCATTGAGTGTGTGAAGTCTGAAACTCTGATGTGTCCCCATACTACCCCTGCCTGCAAACCCAGTAATGAGTGGCTATAAACCCACTCTTAAACCACAATGTGAAGGGGAAGTGACCAGATATATGAGCTCTGCCTCTGGGTAACCTGGGTGAATCTGTACAGCTGAGAGGTATAGCCACAGCAGGATATGAGCATTCTGTTATGTCGATATATGTAAAAGCAGGGGATCCTCAGCTACCACAGTACCAAGGTGCTGGACCATTTACACAGATCCATCAGCAAGTGTCTGCAGCTACTCCTCCAGAATGGCATGAGTGTGCAAGAATATGTAGGCTACAGACCACAATACTGGACACAGCTTCATTCATCTTGTATTTCCCAGGGGGTTCCTCTCACGTAATCAAACTTCCAGAAGGTCGAACACCAGAAGTTTGAACTTGGAAGTTTTAAAGTTGTAAATTTCGAAGCCGCGGAAGTCCAAATTCTTTCCCAGGAAAATAATTCAGTTGGACGTCTCTGCAGCTTCGACATTTTCTCCACTGTGGTGCGAAAGTTACAGAATGGGTTAAGGTAAGTGTGCGATAGTGACGGACTTTAGGGTTAGGGTGCAGGTAAGGTAAGTGTGTGATAGTGATGGACTTTAGGGTTAGGGTGTGGGTAAGGTAAGTGTGCGATAGTGACGGACCTTAGGGTTAGGGTTTGGTTTAAGGTTAGTGCATAGATAGTTGTGTATGTAAGGTTTAGTGTAGGTTTATAAGTTTTTGGTGTGCTTGTGTTGTGTGTGTGTTTTTCAGAACAGCAAATATTTTCCCTGGGAAAAAATTCGCTGTTCTGATGTTTCGATGTTATCACATTTTGATCTTCCAAGTTCGAACTTATGGTGTTCGAAATTTTGGAAGTTCGATTATGTGATATAGACCCTTTTCCAGGAAATAACTGTGAGCAAATAAGTATATCTGTCAGTAGTGGATGACATAATACATCACAGTGTAAAACAGTACATGTCTGAATATCTCTGCTAACACAAGCAGCACAGACTGCAATAGTTACAGTATCCCACTATCTTTCGCCCATTGTGACTCCATATTGTCAACCTATCTACAGATATCTTGCAGAAACATGTTGCTAGCCATAGGTGTAGAACACAAAATCCTGCACTGGAGTACAACCTACCTGGAATGGATTCATACACTCGATACAGAAGGTCATACTGGGCATGCTCCTACACTTAGAGAAATGAAGCCCATGTCTGACAACAACAGTGGACTATACATATCTGTCAGTCGGAGATGTCAGTGCACACACACCACACTGCACACCCTTCATGCTTTGCACACACATTGGATAGTAATACTCGCACATATTCAAGGCCAACAAACTATAATAGGTCAAACATACACACACACACAGAGATGTGGGTAAGAGAGATGCAGACAGTGACAAAGAGATTGACATGAGGCCTGGCCCACCCACCACACATCCAATTGGTCAATATCACATGATGTGCCAATGTCAATCACTGTAGGCTTATGCTTTTGGTAGCCCTCAGCCCTATAGTGTCTGTGGTGCTACTGATAACTGTATAACATGATAGTACAAATCATTATTCATCTAGCATTTGTATACCCAGTCCTGTCAAATGTAAAGTTATGTGTGATTGAGTGTTGTGTGTGCATTTCCAGAGGAATGGTTTATGGCCCATTCACACACACTGCACTTCTCATAGCCCGTGTTAGCACTCATGCTGTTGACAGTCACCTTGAAATAACCCTCTGGCCAATTCTCAGCACCATAATCTCCGTGGCATTGGAGATACTTCTGTAATGCTATAGTATAACATACTAGTTAGGTAGGAGTTCTAATCCTATAGATGGCAACTGTGAAACTGTGTGTGTGTGTGTGTGTGTGTGTGTGTGTGTGTGTGTGTGTGTGTGTGTGTGTGTGGGGATTAATGATTTTGAGGCCATTCACAGTCACTACACCTCCCATTGCCCTACTTTAGCATGCCTGCTGATGTCAGTCACCTTGAAATACCCCCGTGGACAAGGCTCAGCCCTGTAAGCTATGTGACGTGTGGCATAAATGCAGAATGATGTAGTAGCAGTAACTACACAAGTATGGGTTTGAATCTCATCTGTAGCAAGTGTTTGTGTGTGTACCTCAAAGATTTTGGCCCCATGTATAGCCAGTACACATCTCAGAGCCTGATTTAGCAGTCCTGCGGATATTATCCACCTTACAAGTACCTGTTGCCAACCCTAAACCATGTCACATCAGTGGTGCATGTGGTAAATGTATAACATAATGGTCTGTAAAGATTGTTAGATAGAGATTTGAACCTCACCCCTGGCAAATATAAATGTGTGATTAGGGTAAAATTATTTTTGGAATCTCTCACCCACTGCATCACCCAATGCCAGTATTTACAAGGGCTGGTGATGTTCCTCACCTTAGAAGTACCTTGGGACAATGTCCATCCTATAAGCTCCATGGCACGTGTGATAAATGTGGTACATGGTAGTAGTAATACATAGCTAGGTAGGGGTTTGAATCTCAGAACTGGCAAGTGCGTGCATCATCAGTATCCTGTGTGGAGGTCACTGTGATTGTATAATAGCAGGATGTATTGTGGGGGTGGGTTTTGCTAAATTATTATATTGAGGGCCTACTATATGTCACAATGTCCACCTTACAAGGACAACAGATGTCAAACACCAGAGAGGCTGGTGTAGACAATCTATAGCCCTACATGTGACATTATGGATTGGTGAACAATATAGGCAACCCTTGTATTTCTCAGAAAACACTCTCCACCCATGTCTCATACACAAACACACTTGGCTAGGCAACAACCACTATATTGGTAGTTCCCTGCATATTGTCTCACAGATAGTAACCATGGCGTGATTGCAGTGGACTACATGCCTGTTGACCACAACAATGCCATTGACATCAGAAAGGACTGTTATGTAAAACATCTCCTGACTGAGTGTGTGTTATCTAGCAAGTAAAAGGACATGGCACCCCGTTCCATCCTTACAGTAGGCAAATAAATGCTTACAGTGGTCCTTTTGCTATGTTCCCCACTGGATGCCTGCAACAACTGTAGAGTCTGCAAATGTAAACCACAAAGGGAATACCATGCCTTATACACATGCCCTGTATGGACTGACGCCAGTAACTCCACTGAATACCTGTATCATGCTGTCAGTGTAGGTGCAAGCACGACCTCCGTTCCATAGCCAGGTATCCCCAATTGAAGTCAGGAATGCTACATCAGAAGATAAAAATCTGTACACACAACATGCCCCAGAGACTTCAAGTACACTTCCACACATCAAACAACGTGCATGTGGGACATGTGCACAACCCAAACACTGTCCATGTTATGGAATATAGATCACATGCATGGGAAGCAGTGCACATCACTGGCCACCCACAATAGTAGCCCAGACAAGTGGATGGTGAATACAATACCCACCTGTGGGGACCACTCCAGGGACTACACCCCTGAGCCACACTGGAGACCATTGTCATGTGGCCAGATGCCAAGGTATTCCCTTTGCCAAGTGTCTGTGTGTGTCTGTGTGTGTCTGTGTGTGTGTGTGTGTGTGTGTGTGTGTGTGTGGAGATTAATGATTTTGAAGGCATTCACAATCACTGCACCTCCCATTGTCCTACTGCCCTACATGCCTGCTGATGTCATTCACCTTGAAATAACCATTTGGCCCTGTATCAGCCATATAAGCTCTGTGGCACTTGTGATAACTGTGTAATACTGTAGTGTAGCAAACTAGTTCGGTAAGGGTTCTAATCTTGACCCTGCCAACTGTGATAATGTGTGTGTTTCCCTGACATTGTGTGTGTGTGTTTCCATTAACACCTGCTTTAGTTGACATTCACATGTACTACACTTTTCTTATCCCTCCTTTAGCACTGTTGCTGATGTCACTCACCTTCAAAGATACCTTTGAACAACTATGTGGTGCTTGCAATAACTGCATAACACTGTGATAGCAATACATAGTCAGGAAGGGGGTTGAAACTCAGTACTGGTGTTGTGTATGTGTCATCAGTATCCTGTGTGGGTGTTGGGGTGATTGTGTACTGACAGGATCCATTGCAGTGTAGGTTTTGCTACATCATTATATTGAGGACCTATATGTCCCATTGTCCACATTACAAGGCCAGCAGTTTTCAAACATTGCAGAGATTGTTGTAGACAATCCTCAGCCTTAAATGTGTACAGCCATGTGCAATTATTATGTGACAGTATGCAGTAGTAAACAATATAGGCAACTGTTATAATACCCAGATACCACTCTCCACCAACGGATCATACACAAACACACTTGGCTCTTGCTGTCTTACACCCTTCCTTTCTTACTTTGTCTCTGTCTCTCTCTCTCTCTCTCTCTCTCTCTCTCTCTCTCTCTTGCTGGTGGATGTGAAAAAGTATATTTGTTTTGCATAGGCAGCAGCTTGAGTTTTGTAAGGAATGCTCATGATCAGCTGATGGCCTATGCATGAATTGCAGTCCCTCACTTGCTAATTGCATGTGGAACAGCTGTGGTATCATTCCTATAGCCAATTGCATGGAAATACACTCCTATAACTAGCCATTTCATGTGGGTGTTGGCCCCTTCCCTTCACTGTAAGCAGGACTTCATGTGGGTGTTTGACAAACAGCATCACAGAGGTTAGTTGGAAATACCTCTTACAACATGCACTGTAGAGACAGGCCAAAAACATTAGGGGGATGTTCCAGACATGGGGACAGAATGTAAGTGTTGCTGTTCTACATTTGAAGTGTAATGTTGGTTTAACAGGGTTTGTGTGGATATGGCTGTTCTACAAGATTTCAAGTCTGGCATGACAGTGTTATGTGGTTGAGGAAACCCTCACCTGTAGGGCTATCTGCAGACTGTCCAAAGTTTAGAGTCTTACATGTGTTGTTTTACTCACACATTTCCTATCTTTAGATATGCAGTAGTATGCTCTGATCATTACAGTCGGTACATAGTGACACCCACGTGAGTTACTGACTTCATATTCCGCAGAAGAGATTGTCACAACAAACCCTGTTACACCAGGAACTTTCTCAGTTTATCACAGCAATATGTCAATATTGGCCCTGTGTTTGTGCCTCTGTCCCCCAAGTCTGTCACCCTTTGTCCATATGTCATGCAGTAAGAGGTGCATATGTACAGTACATCATTATTTACTGACATCATACCTGATAACAAGCCAGTGAGATATCAGACTGCTAGACATGGTATGTATAGTAGGCCTTATATTTGAGGCCAAAATCTGGACATTCTGTTGTAGTCTGTACAGTGCTGAGGTCTATGTACTTATGATGATTGTTGACAAAGTGTATATTGTGAATATGTTACTTGGCCTGTGTACAGACTGTGGTAAATGTCATTGATCCTGGTCCTGTTCTATCGGACGTTGCATGCTGCTCCAGTTTATGGTACCCTATCAGCGCACATGTTTGTAGGGCCAGACTGACACATGTCCCATACCACAGTCAGGCATCAGACTACATTGTGTATTGGTGCAGTATATGTAGGGTTACTGTGTGAGTGGCTCATATGAGGGTGGTTTTGTTCACACAGTCCATATACTGTAATATTATTTAGGCTTACCATAATGTGACTGTGACTGTGTTTAGATTGGTTGTGGGTATGCACTTTCACACTGGTGTCTGTTACTCCATGCTGTTGCATGCCTGTAGTGCCTGCTATATTTGCAAGTACATATATGTTCCCCCATAGGAAACTTGGGTCACTGTTGTGGCAGTCTGCCTGTAGTTTGCACAGTGCTTTATGACATGCCTAGCAACTCAGTGCATTTACCTAGTGTGATGTTATGTCCAGATATTTGTCAGATGTACTGTTCCCTGGCCACCATAACTGTTGTGTATTTCTGACAAAGCAGTGGGATGCTGTAAGGATGTATGTCACTAACTAGTGTGAAATATGTGGGTTTGGGACCTCTGCTTCTCCAGTTAATATGTAAAACCAAAACGAAAGATGTATGCAAGTCTTCAATAACAAAAACCAAAAGAAAGGACTTGCAACGAGTGTCCAAAGGAAGGTCAGAAACCAAGCCCTTTAAGTAAGCACAAGCACTTTATTCACAATAACGCTAAAAAACAGAAAAATACGTTTTCGACACAAAATCCAAGTCTTCATCAGAAGTGAACAATTAACAGTCATCACTGAAACACTTGTATACCTTTCCAGTTGTGCAAATTGAATAATAATTGATCAATCAAATTAGTTAATTGAACAACTAGTATAAATAATAAAATACATAAAATCATTTGTTAAACTTTCCAAGTTAAAATATATGGTTTTGAAATACTGTCCATAAATAAATATATATTGATTCAACAGTTTAAACTTTGAAATTAAAATTATATATCATAAAATTACATTTAATTAATTTAATTTTAAAACAATCTCCTTTTAAATTACTATGTGGTTAAACATATCTCCTAAAAACATTGTGTATAGTGCCATCTTGTGGCTATACTTCACATCACAGTTTGGCTGCCCTTAATTTTAAAACTGAGGAAATGGAAATCATATCATTTAAACCTGGTGGTTTTGTGGAATCTAAACTAATTTGCCAAAATAACTCCCTATATTCAAGTTTGGCCTCCCACATGCCCCCTCTTAATTCCTTGGGTACAATTTCCAAAACATAAAAAAGAAATTTAGCCTCATGGACAAGTCAAAGTGTGTCTGTAAAGGGCATTTTTATTGTTTTGCTTCCTAATTTCGTAACTGTGTTCATAAATACGGTTTCTTAACTTTCTCTCAGTTTTTCCTATATAAAATGAAGTGCAAACCTTACAAGTAGCAATATATACCACACCATTGGTATTACAGTTGGAAAAACATTTACTGGTAATCTCCCTGTCTCTTGATGCAACTAAGATACTACCTTCGTTAAGTATTAAGGGGCATTGTGGACAAGTACCACATTTAAAAGTACCTGGTCTTTTTGAAGAGATGTTGACCTTTCCAAACTCAAAAAGTTGTTTGAAATTTAAATCTTTACGATATATAAATGTAAGTGTTTTATTTTTCAATACCTCTAAATCAGAAATCTCAGTAAACCTATTCCATTCTCTGGTTATAATCTGTTTCACCACTCCTGCATCTCCGGAAAAATCCATAATGTATGCATCATCCCACTTTTTCCCTTCTTGGGTATGAATGCTCGTTCCTTTAACCTCCTGGGTAGGTTTTCCAAGAATAGGGGCAAATCTATTTTTCCTTTCCTGAACCACTGAATCAATTACTTCTTGTAGTAAGGAATTTGGATAAGCTTGTTTGCTAAACATTTCCATTAATTTTGCACACTCAGTTAAAAAATCATCATCGCCAGAGGTCATTCTGCTGACCCTAACCAGATTCCTTTTCTGAAAATGAGGATGACTACTCTTATAATGTAAATAAGAATTGGAAAATGTTTCCTTTCGATAAATACTGGATGAAAAACCACCTAATTTCTTCCTGATACAAACATCCAAATAGGTAAGGTTGTCTGTATTATAAGTATGAGTAAAGTCCAAGAAGTTTGTTGTGTTTTTAATGTAATACAAAAATTCCGTGAATTTTTGATAAGTATCTGTCCAAAAGATAACTATGTCGTCCAAGAACCTTTTGTACAAGGACCAACAACCAATAAAAGGACAGTTTGATATGTACAGTTGTTCCCATCTGGACAAAATTAAATTTGCATACGTGGGGCACATTTGGCCCCATAGCTACTCCCCTTTTCTGTTGAAAAATTCCCCTGAAAAAACATAAAATTGTTATGAAGGATGATATCCATAAATGTTAAACAGTTCCTAAAATCATTCACTGTAAACATTTTACTGTCCCTCATACTGTCTTCAAACCACTGGAGCCCTATGTCATGAGGGATAGATCCAAACAGATCTACAACATCTAAAGTGACGAAGGCCAGATCTGGGGAGTATAATTCAGGTTTGACACACCTAAGGAAATCCCATGAATCTTTCAGCACTATTGGGCTATCATATGACAACTTCTTCAGTTTCTCATCTACAAATTTGGCTAAAGAGGTTGTAACTGACCCTTCAGATGCCACAATGAGCCTAAGTGGGGATCATTTGGGCCCTTGTGTACCTTTGGTATTCCAAAGAGAGATGGAACCCTTGGCTGTGAATTTGATAAAAAGTTATAAATGTCATTACTAATAGATCCCTCTAATAGTAGGTCAGAGTAATAACTTGACTTTTGAGTGTGCTAAATTAACCTCATTGATGGAAGCTCGTGAATATTTATCAGTGTCATTTAATAAGTCCTTCATTTTGGATTCATACATGATAAAATCCATCAGTACTGTGCCACCCCCTTTATCTGGGTGCATAATTCTAATGTTCTTGTTGTTTCTCAATTCATTCAGTATTCCTCTTTCTGTTACAGACAAATTTGGGAATATCTTGTGCTCAGATAAAACCTTCCTGATTTCTCTTTCCAAAATAATGTAGAGGTTTTTCAATTGTGGGTGTAATGGTGGGTTTACAGTGCTTTTCCTCTTTAATGGAACTATTTGTCTGGATTCTGTATTATTTTCCTGAAATATTAAAGAAAAATTCATTTTCCTAAGAAATAGTTTTAAATCGACAATAGATCTAGGTAAACTTGCTTTTCTAGTAGGAATAAATTTGAAACCTTTTGATAGGAGGTAAAAATGTTCTTCTTTTAATTCTATGTTACTATAGTTGAAAATCTTATAATCATCTAATGTGAAGATATTTCCATACCTAGAAATAAGTGTATTTTCTTGTCTATGAGGATTTACTGGTAATTCCGCCTGAAATTGTGTTTGTATTGTGGGAGTTGGACAGGATTCTGGTTCCGAATCCTGTCCGACTCATGTAAAGGGGGAATTTCTAAAGAATCAGAAAAATTATCCTGCCCTTCAAACTCAACAACATGTTGAGCAAAACCCACAGGCTCATTTTCATTATAATTGTGTACTGCATTGTATTTGAAAGCTGTTGGTTTAGGTTTCGGATAAGCCCTACCTTCTCTGTAGTCTTTCAAATCTCTTACTAATTTAAAATGTTTCCTTTTTGAATTAGCTACACATTTTGCCTCTACTTCAAAAAAGATGTCCCTGTATTTTTTTTTTCTGTTTCAACCTGAAACAATAAATCATTGGTAACAATAGTATTAATCCTTTCAATCTTTTCTAATAAGCACATTCTAATCCTTTCATTCTCTTTAAGTATAGTACCCACAACTTCTAAACCACATTTGTCAAAGATTTTAACAAGTTTCCTATGAAATTCAGAACCCTCGACAACA